>NW_015634483.1:1029881-1043314 GCF_001515625.1 Sinocyclocheilus rhinocerous
TAATATTTTATAACTAATTTAAGTAACCAGGTCTATTTTATGCAAGAAAACCAAATCAAACCTTTTTAGTGCAACATTGCTTTCCTAATGCATGCAATAAAGGGTTAAGAGGAGCTGCTCTGTGTCATAGTCGATTCCCTTGAACATGCTATGGAAATTACCATAAACTTGACAACTTCTTGATCTCACTGAGTTCTCTAATTTGTTCCCATGCTTTTCTCAGAAGATTTGTGGTGTCTTGTTATTCTCCTTCCATAAGAACTATCCTCCTTGGGATAAGAATGTGGTATATTTCCTTTCCCATTTCCTTTGTTGTGTTTGGATAGTTCTGCTTGTTCTGTGAATTATGGTAATATGTTGAATGATGGTGTGCAGTTTGTCGATCCTTCAGTAGTTGTTTCCGAGTGCTCTGCAAGATTTGTTGACCCTGTTGACTTTCGCAGTGGTTCCCAGACATAGACTGTCAGGGGTGAGCCCATCTGACTCCATTTGTGGTTGAAACCCCATGATTTGATGATATTTCACACAACATTACCCGAAACCATAAGTAACATTTAGGAATATGTACATGTCTTTGCATTAGCAAAATATTAAACCAAGTGTCATTTGTTTAAAAGAAAGATAGAACAATTTTCTTAAATAAAGAAAATACATTTATTCGAATTAAATAATAAAACATACAAACAGTGGGCATATAGAGAAGTCAGAGGTCTCAGCAGTTTGAGCAGGTCTCTGGTAAGTTCTTGGTCCTCATTGTCCACTGTAATGCTGTAAACTGAAGAGATCTGGGAAGAATCTGTATCTGCGCAGAAGAGAAGTAAAATCCTACAGCATGACATTCACAGTTTCATATTTTATAATAATGTAAAATGTGATGCTATTCTCTTCTATCTCACAGAGATAAGAGTGATGATCTCTTTCTCACAGTTGCTGGTTTGCGGCTTGATCAAAGATCAAGAGGCAGTAGTTTAATTTTAAATGTATCTTCAACAGATCTATTATCTAAATATACTGTAGCACAAAGAGTTAAATTACACAAAGTTAGGATGATTCTTGTGAATGTTGTCCTCCAAACTAAATCAAAAACATCTTATTTTTGTAATAACTGTTAATAATCGTAATAGCTGGTAAAAAATTGAACACAATAAAATCACACTGGAATACTTTCGGACAAGAGTCATCTATGCCAGGTAGCTGTATGATCCAGCCAGGCTTCTCTGATGGTGAGATCCTTATAAACAAAGACAGACAATTGCAATTCTTAATCATAAAAAAAGAATAAACAGAGGCCTTATAAAAAGTGTTCTTTGGATAATGCAGTTTTACATCTTAGAGTGCAAGTTTAAAATCAAGTGTAATATTAATCAAACATTTCCAAGTTTTTCTGCACAGAATGTTGTCGTTTTATATACATATTCTTCATATATATATATATATATATATATATATATATATATTTCTCATCCACTGCAAAGTCTGATTTGTACTCCTGTAAATCATTGTGAAGAGGGTCAGCCTGGCATCTGGCAGGCTGACATGTGTGGTTCCTCCATCCCTCCAGCCTTTGCATCTTGCGGGGCTGACAGGCTCGGTTGTGTCTGGCACCTTGGCTTGAGGTGGTAGTTTCAGCATCTTGTGGATGTATTAGCCTAGGGATGTGTATTGTAAATAGTTCATTTAGTTTTACTGAACCATCCAACCATAATTTTAATAATGGAGCAACTCAGAGCTTTCCAGAGCTCTCCGTCAAGCCTGCCCACACTAATTTCTCACACTGCCACCCTACAGGTTCCTGCCACAGGGGTCCGGGCCCCAGAGATCCTTGTCACGAATACATCAGAGTTTTCAGTTCTGGCCACATGAGCTCCCTTTCTCAGCTGCTTTGGTCCCAGAGATTTTGTCAGGGCTGCTCCAGAAATCCCTATGAAAGGTCACTGACATGAAAGTACTAGGATGCCCATTTCAGAGCGTTTCTAGTCCCAGAGGTTCTTCACACTGTTGCTCCAAAGTTTCCCTGCCATGGGCAACCAGGTCCCAAAGATCCTGTCAGGGCGGGTCCAGAAATCACTGTGAAGGGTGCCCTAAAGTTTCCTGAGACTAGAACTAGCTGTGGTCAGAGAAGTCTGAGTCATAGGCACCATAGAGGTTACCTGACCAGGTTGCACTACCCCCTGTTTGTGTTGCAGGCGGCCATCTCCCCTGTGTGCTTCAGCACGCTAAAAGAGCTTTTTCCCTAAAAGAGCATTTACGGGTGTGTCTTTTTAAAGACAATGTTGCGTGGCAAACTTGACATTACGTCTTTGTAAAGACGATGTGGGTCTTGCTATAGACAACGTATCACCCGGGCGTTTCTGGATGCGGTCGTTACCTAACGCTGGGTGATGATCACGATCGCTGCCTCACGTGCCTGGGTATTTAGCACGCTGAGGTGGCGTTTGAGGATGAGTCATGTTCTCATTGCGGGAAGATGATCATCTCGGAGTCGCGGGCCAAGCTCAGTTTCCTCAAAGGGGCGGAGCTCCGTTGCCTCTGCCTCGATCTAGTTCTCGTCATGGCGGCAGTCAGACAGGAGCTACTTCAGGCAGTAGCACGGGTGATCTGAGGGTAACAGTGATGGCAAACCCTTCAGGGAACCAACCCTCGCCCGGCAGGGTGAACCATGCCTCCCCTCCCGGGTCTGCAGGTACTCGTCTGGCCAGTGATGCTTATACGGCCTGTGAAGAAGCTGCCTCCGCCTTACACGCTACGGCGTTGCTGCAGGTTCTTCAGGCTAAAGCACTGAGGGACCTGCATGAGGGTGGTCACGATCCGGAAGTTCTAAAAGAGCTCCGAACCGCAGCTGATCTCGCGCTCCGAGCGACGAAGGTCACTGCGAGTTCCGGCCTTTTCGGCGATGCAGTCGAGAACATGGCCCAGCAGTTCTCGACTGCACAGGAGCAGACTGAGGCGGTCCGACTTTCTGCCCCGGCGGGCAGCTGCTGCCTCCACCTGTCCGCCGGCCACAGCGCCCCAGCCTGCTCATCGCCGAGGGCGGCCCCCTGCGTCCCCCTGGAGTTGGATTCGGTCGAGCACGCCTCATGCAAGGACGTTCTCAGTCTGTGTTGAACTGCCTGAATATGTTCAAGGGCAGGACGGCGGTCCCACTGAAACACTTTCGGTCGCATGTCGCAACTCGCCCGCCACCACCTCCTCTGAAGTCAGAAGCATCTGAGGTCGCTTCGTGCCATTCAGCGACACACTTGGCACGGACGCACTGGCACACAGCTGGCCGCAGGGCCTGCACAAGTACACGTTTCCCCCAGTGAGCCTTCTCGCACAGACACTGTGCAAGATCAGGGAGGACTCGGACTTGGTTTCCGGAACTGATGCTCCTCGTGACAGCCCCTCCTTGGCAGATTCCTCTGAATGGTGCTCTTCTCACCGAGAAGACCCCCGGAAATGTCCGATGAGAGTCGTGCTGTCCTTTCTACAGCAGGGGTTGGAGCGAAGGCTGTAAGTTCGGGCCGGCTGACTCCCAGGTAATCCTGAGGCTCCGGTCCGGCTATGTGCCCAAGGTTCCCACTACTCCCTTCAGGGATCAGGTGGTGAGCCTGCAAGCGCTGCCTCTGGAGGAGGCAGACCCAGCCCTAGCTTTGCTTTGTCCCGTTCGGGCATTGAGATGCTATGTAGACAGGACGCAAAGCTTCAGGACCTCAGACCAGCTCTTTGTCTGTCACGGAGGCCGGCAGAAGGGAATGCCGTCTCTAAGCAGAGGTCACGGAGGCCGGCAGAAGGGGAATGCCGTCTCTAAGCAGAGGATGGCCCACTGGATTGTGGATGCCATCACCCTGGCTTATCAGGCACAGGGTGTGCCCTGCCCGTTCAGTTTGCGAGCTCACTCTACTAGAAGTGTTGCATCCTCCTGGGCGCTGGCTCGTGGCTCCTCGCTGGCAGATATTTGTATATACATAGAGATATTTTTTGTTGGCTGGGCGACCCCCAACACGTTCGCTAGATTCTATAGCCTTCGTGTGGAGCCGGTATCCTCCTGTGTTCTCACCTCAAATGGATAGAAGCACTGAGAGGCCCCGGCTTCGGGTCGGCTTGCTAAAACCGCTCCAGAGAGTCCATATCGTAGACCCTGTCGAGCTCCTCCGTCCCCTTGGCAGCCAGACGTGGCGGAGCGTCCGGCGCCAGGCCTTCACTCGCTGAATCCTCGAGAACCGGTAGAAGGCTGGGTTCCATATGTAAGACCTAAGTGGATCCCATATGTGTAAAGTCCACGGTATAGCCTCGAGCCCGTGTTTCCCTGGCAGGCTTCTGTCATTCGAAGAGGGTTACAATCACCTCCATTCTCCCATATGCACCTAAGGAATGTTCATATGTGTATTGCTTCCGAAACCCCCTTCGGGAAGGTTCGAGCTTCCGTAACATCCCTGTTCCAAGTAGAACGGGTACGTTTTCCCAGTGTTATCCAGTCTTACTCAGTGGGTAGTGCCATAGCAGCAGTAGCTGGTCCTCTTGTGAAGAAGCCCTGGCCTACGCCAAAAAATAGGGGCGCAGGTGGCTTCCACAGGACACTGGAAGGGGCAGTAGCTGTGGCCCTTTGGTAGGATCCCAATTTCGTCGGTCATCCGACGTGACGTCGAGAGTGACCGATCCACGGGACACTGGAAGGGGCAGTACCTGTGGCCCTTTGGTAGGGATCCCAATTCATCGGTCATCCGACGTGACGTCGAGAGTGACCGACTGAAAGGGAACGTCTCGGTTACGTATTGTAACGTCCCATCGCCATAGCTTCTGTACCACCGCTGAGTGGCCGGGTTACCGGCTTGGCTCCTCAGCGAAAACCCGAATATGCGCTGCACCAGCTGCCTACTTATACTCACGCTGTGATCAGCAACAGCTGGATGCAATAATCGCATGCCAATGTGCATTGGCTCGTTTAGTTTACACTCGAAGTAGCCGAGACGTTTCCTGACATGGCCGACTGATGCCCATCATGTCTACCACTAAGCGTCCTTTCATGATGGTGCAGAGATTCATGCTACACTGCCAAAAAAGTTCCAGCTATGGCCGTCCCTGTGTTTCTTGTCATAGCCTCAGCCAGAGCTTGGTGTCCAAGGCTACTCCAGTCCCAGAGCTCCTCTCTCAACCTGGTCTCAGAGGTTCCTGCTAAAGCTGATCTGGTCTTGAGGTTTCTGTCTTGACTGCATCAGATGATCCTCCAACAGCTCCAGTGCTGCTTGTCACTGATGTGATTTCTACATAAATATATTACACCTGTGTGCCACATTAAAGCACAATGTTTGTGGAAATAAACAAAATTTATTAGTTTAATCAGGAGAGCAATATAATATTCTGGATATTAACTATTTCTATTATGCTTAAGCTTTAAAGTTTTAAAGAAGTTAAGCCTCTTGTTGTATTGGTTTATATTGATCAATTTACTTTTTTGTCAACAGTGCGTTAATTTGAGTAATAAAGTGTCAACCAAGTTTCTTCATTCCTCTCACAGGACACCCTGCTGGACAATAACCAATCTGGATTTAAAAGTGGCCATTCAACTGAAACCACCTTGCTGTTTGTCACTTAAGTGCTACAGAGTGCAAGTGCTGAGTCTAAATCTTCAGTTCTCATTCTGCTAGGCCTGTCTACTGCATTTGATACTGTTAATCATCAAATCCTTCTGTCCACCCTCTAATTGCTGGGCATCACCGGAAATGCACTCCACTGGTTTGAGTCTTACCTCACAGGTAGACCCTTCAGGATGCAGTGAGGTATCTAAATCACATCAACTGGTCACTGGGGTTCCTCAGGGAACAGTTCTTGGGCTCCTCCTCTTCTCTATATATTTCTATATCACTGGGAACCATAATTCAGGCACATAGTTTTTCCATTGCTATGCTGATGACACGCAGCTCTACCTCTCATTTCAACCAGATGATCCAACGGTACCTGCTCGGATCTCAGACTGCCTGACAGACATCTCAGTATGGATGAAACAACATCACCTGCAACTCAACCTAGAAAAGACAGAGCCTCTCATCTTCCCAGCCACCCCATCAGTACAGCACCATCCAACTGGGCTCAACAACAATAACCCCATCGAGTTCAGCCAGGGTGATGGGATGATTGGGGTGATCCTTGATGATCAGCTGACCTTTAAAGATCATATAGTAAAAACAGTATGATCTTGCAGGTTTACACTACACAACATCAGGAAGATCAGACCCATAACAGAGCATGCAACACAGCTTCTCGTCCAGGCCCTTGTCATTTCTAGGCTGGACTTTTGCAATGCTCTTCTGGCTGGACTCCCAACATGTGCAATCAGACCTCTGCAAATGATTCAAAATGCAGCAACACATCTTGTTTTCAATGAGCCCAAGACAGCCCATGTCATCAAGTTCAAGTCATTGAGTTCAAGTCATTGGTGTTTAGAGCCTATAGAACAGCCATGGGCTCCTCACCCCTAACTCCATCAGGACAGCTAAATCCCACACAATCTTCAAGAAACAACTGAAAACTCATCTCTTCCATGATCATCTAACTGCACCCTCATAAAAAATTATATGCCTTCACTTTTTCTGTTCTCTTTTATCCTTATCTCTTCCTGTCCTAGCTTTTACTATTTGAACGATGGCTGAAACCTTGTATAACAGGCACTTCTCGTGTTCATTGCCAATTTATGGTAAATCGCTTGATGTATTCCTCAATTGTAATCCAAATGAATAAATGTAATGTAAATTTAAAGCCAGGTAAGTAGAGAAAGTCAGACACACCATTTAAAATAGACAGATGGTTAAGTAGAAATGCCCTGAAAAGGGTTGAGTTATTATATAATCAATATAATAAATATAACTTGATAAAAATGTATTAAATATCTGTTATCTGTGGTATATTTAAACTGCAACAACACTGTGAACTTTTAAAAGATATGAATAGCATGATAACAGATATATTTGGCCATCACAAATGCATTATTATGCAAAAAGATATGAGGTCCCTTACTAAAAAGTAGTATACTTCAAGTTTATTTTAGTAAGTATACTTAAGTAAAGTTCAAGTATATTTTTAAGTATACTTTATGTAGTAAGTATACAGATATCAGTGTACTAGTAGTATACTTGTAAGTGTACTACTTCAATACTCCTTGGGACTAAATTGGCCCACTTTCTAGTATATAAAACTATATACTAATAGCACACTTGAATAAACGTCTTTTTCGTAAGGGGTGCGTTGTCGGCACGAGAGACTCACTCAAGACTGGCAGATCATACATAGTATAAATAGGCTAATTGGAACGCAGCACCATTTTACCAAAGTACACTTTAATAAATCTATAAGACTTATTTTAGAGCTGTCGTGACGGATTGAGCGGGAAAGTGCATACACACGTCCTTCCGCAAGACTCATGCAGTTTTTAACCGTGTGAGGGAGAAAAGTTACAATTGTATCTTTAAGTGTCCAAACTACTTTGTGGACAGGTGTAGGCTACATAAACAGACCCTGACCTGAACTCTGACACGTCTATATAGTGTATGCGCGCCCTCTAGCGGAGAAACTTTAGCTTGAGGATGAGGAGAGGATGTTTCTTGTTACATTATTACAGTTTAATGTTTTATGAAAGCCTAATGCGTCTTAAACTGTCAGTTCACATGACATATGAGCCTCTTACGATGTTGCTACAATCACCTAGCTTACCATACTTTATAACGAGTGCATTATTTATCCCACAAAAGCCATACTACAAGTCCAAATGATGACAAAAAGTTTAGAGCTATTTTTAAATTATGTTATGCTTAAGATACTATAAATATAGAAATAACGATGTTTTTGTCTCACACCAACGCCAAACTTATTCGTGACTAGACGTGTTTCCTACAATATTGCGTGAATATTTGTTTTGTTTTAATGTACTGATTTACTGTGCCGCTGTGAATTATGAATTAGATGCGGATGGGAGGGAAAAACTCTGAACTGACATATGAGAAAGAGTGAGAGAGAGAGAGAGAGAGAGCGAGAGAGAGAGAGAGAGAGAGAGAGAGAGAGAGAGGGGAGAGAGAGGTGAATCTTTCTCTCTTTTCAAAGCTGTATCAGTGGACACGCGCACTTGCACAGATTGCAGTTGCGTCTCATATATGAAGAGACTCTTCACACCACAACCATCAAAAGAATTCATCTGGAAAAACCGCCCTCAATTCCACGATTGCTCAATAATGCTGCACGCTCACTTGTGAAACTTCAGCGGACACGCATGAGGATCAGAGCGATTTCTGGCTTTGAGTCTGTGAAGGAACTATGATGCTTAACTTATTATTTCAGAGCGCATGTAAAAAGTGAATAATCCATCCGCAGTCTACTTCATCCAGGTCGCCCTTCATCCAGCATGCTCACTCTGACAGTAGTATTTCTTCTCGTGGTGAGTACACAGTCTCCAACTCAGTATGCAGTTCTAGTACTTTTTCTTGCTCTTGTCACAAGAAAGCAACACATCATTGATATAGCAGACTAGTGAATGAAGACCGTCACTGTAAAATTAAGTCAAAAAAATTATATGATTTTTGTCTTCTGATTGTGGAAGTTGTTTCAGATTAGAATGGGAATTACCTGTTTGTTTGTTTATTTATTTATTTATTTAGTGAGTGAGGGATTTTGACTCTTTGATAACACTTAATTTGATTATTTTATAACATGTAGGCTATATGTCTTCATATATATGAAGAGTTTATTTGCCAAAACAGATAACTCAATTTTTATTAATTTCCATAAATCATGTTTTTGTTATTGTTATCTTTTTATTGTGTTAGTTAGCTGTTTTTTCTTTTTAGTTATTATTAAATAATCGAAACAACCCAACTGCAGTTTGATTGATATTAATGCAGGATAAAAAAAAAAAAAACATGAATTTTGAACATTTGCAAATGATCTGTTTTTGCATATATATATATATATATATATCACAGCATGCCTTTATAGTTTATAATAAATATAGTTTATAATATTATAGTTTATGCCATTATAGTTTATTACACTTTATAATCAATATAATAATGAATTATAATCAGTCATTATAATCAGTTGTAATAATGCATTACAATACATGATCAAACAACACAATATTATACATTATAATGCATTTTACCATGCAGGCATGTTGTAATGCTTTATAGTGGTTTATGAAATCATTAAATACATCATGAAGTGTATAATAAAGCATTATGAACACTTTTATTATCTAATGCCTTTATTTGACCCTCTAACTCTAACACTTTCTATTCTATTATAATTCTACTTTATCTATATTTATCTTTTTCATTTTTTTGTTCTTTATTTAAAAAAAAAAACAACAACAACAAAAAACAAACACTAGCTTTCTATTTTTTCTATTCTATCTACTTGTTTTTCTTTGTTTGTGTGTGTGTGTATATGTGTGTGTGTGTGTGTATGTATAATATATATGTATGTATGTATATATATACATATATATATATATATATATATATATATGTATATATATACACCTTGCTACGTGTACTGCGTTAGGCTAACCGAGACTTGTCATTTGCACTTATATATTGTTGCTCTTTTGTTAGTTTTGACTGCTTTTATTGTCCTCATTTGTAAGTCGCTTTGGATAAAAGCGTCTGCTAAATGACTAAATGTAATGTAAATGTAATGCATCATACAATGTGGCTTCAATTTCTGTTCTTTTTTTATATGATGGATAACTCTGATCTCGTCACGCCCACTTTGACAGACAGCACATTGTGTTCTTTCACTTTTCTTACCAGCTAAAATGTAGTTATTTATAAGGTTAATTGTTATTTAGTTTGTGTGGGTGGGTTGAATGAGGGGTGTATGTGTGTGCTATTGAAGCAAAAGCAGTATCAATACTGATAGATAATTCATGAAGTACACCACATAACTGCAGGCACATTTGTGAGCTTAACTGCTTTATTTTTTGTCTTTGTACCAATTTCCTGATTGAGACATGCATTGTGGTCACATGCCTTGTCTTGTTTCTGAACTGAAGCTGGAGCTACACCCATCTGAACGGCATGATGGGCGTGTGGGCAATAACTACTGTATGTCGCAGTCAGCGTGCATCCTTCATATTAGTGTCATTTTACTGCTAGCTCAATTACTGTATGCTTTTCTTCCATAAAAGAAGTATACAAACACTTTATAGGTACTACAGCTGATTGTTCTGGATGTTTTGGTATTTGCTTATAGAGAAAAAAAGTACATGTAGACACATTAAAAGAAAACATATAATAATCTATTTGTTCAATGTTCAGTCGGTTGGCACACCAACGAGATCTCAAGACCCACAGACTGTTTGCTGTCCCCATATCATGCAAGTTTTATGTGACATGAAACATTCATTTGTCTTAGACACTCAAACACAGATTTTGCAATTAATGAAGAAAATGCCCTTGCCCTTGCAACAGTTCCATCCACAAAGCAAAGGTATTCTGGGTGGTCGCTAGGAAGTTGTTGCTTACTGGTCCAATTGAAAAAAATCTCAGTGAGGTTTTTGTTCATAGATATTACTAGAAGTTTAAGAAATCGACCCTAAATGTGGTTGGAACTTTTTATGATGCGATTCTAAAGGGTTTACAGGCAGCGGATGTGGAAAAATAAGAAATTAAAAAGGTCAAAATAGGTCCTTACACAATTGAAAATTCTCCTCTAGTCTCATTGCTTCTGGAAAATACTGTAAATTACGTAGCATTAAATTACAAACTAAAGCGAACAAGAGAGAAAGAGCTCCATTAGCTCCACTATCCTCATTAGTGAGAATCAGCTTTACCAGAACAGTAGACGACTTTGAAATGTTGACAAGTGCTAGCAGGCTAGAAGGGTTAAGAGTTAAGTGCATTCAAGCATACAAACAACAGCTCTCAAACATCAGGTTGGCTTTGTGACAGACAGAACGGGAGGGAGAAACATTCTGCAGGACTGACTAATACATCCGCATGATATGCGTATCATTTAAAAAAAATTTTTTTTTACCATCATCCTTTGGTTATTCAGTATGTGCAGTATGTATCATGAAACTCTCTATAAATCACTTAGGTGATAAAATGGTGTGAGTGTTAGTTCGGACTGCAGGTTCTCAGTAAAATAAAGGAAGCATACTTGTCATTCCTATTCCTATCTACACCTGTACCTTTTAAACATCACTATTGCTCGCCTTAAATGTAGGGTTAGTAAACTTTTGAACAGAACTCATCTTGCACCGTTTGTGCTACAGACATGAATGATCCCTAAAATTAAGCATCTTGTTAAAAAGAATTGTTACCTTTTTAAGCAATCAAACTAATAGATTTTACTAGGCAGGCAATGTTGTTCTTTTGGATTGTCTATTTATTAAATAATCCTTAAAATGTATCACAGTTTCCACTAAAATATTGAGCAGAACTGTTTTCAAAATCAATGATAATAAGAACCATTATTGATAATTATAAGCACCAAATCAGCATATTAGAATGATTTTTGAAGGATCATGTGACTGGAGTAATGGCTGCTTTACCATCACATGAATTACATTTTAATAATATATTTAATTAGAAAACAGTTTTTTTTTTAATGTAATACTATTTCACAGTTTTACTGTTTTTTATCGTATTTTTAATCAAATAAATGCAGCCTTGGTGTGCATAAAAAAAAAAACGTTTTCAAGAACATTATTAAAATCTTAACTATTCCAAGCTTTTGATCAGTAGTGTATATTTATATAATTTATATTAATAATTTATTCTTTTTTGGTATTTATTAAATTATCATGTGCCTATAAAAAAATTTAATGTTATTAAAAATAGTAAAATAAAATAAAATAATAATAAAATAAA
This sequence comes from Sinocyclocheilus rhinocerous, assembly GCF_001515625.1. Taxonomy (NCBI): domain Eukaryota; kingdom Metazoa; phylum Chordata; class Actinopteri; order Cypriniformes; family Cyprinidae; genus Sinocyclocheilus; species Sinocyclocheilus rhinocerous. The sequence continues at coordinate 1,041,722 of NW_015634483.1, forward strand.
ATAAAATAAAATAAAATAAAATAAAATAAAATAAAATAAAATAAAATAATAAAATAAAATAAAAAGGCCCTTACTAGAGCTGCCTCTTGCATCCGAGGGTGTTAGCGATCGCATTGCAAAGAACCAAAAACCACTCATCACATGGTTGTGATTTTTGCAAGGCAAGCACCACTCACTTCTCTTTAGAATGTGTAAAAGACTACACTGAAACTTGATAGTTCATGAACGCCAGACAAATGTTGTTGATGAATGCATTTAATTAGGACTATTCTTAAGAGTATGATTAATGAAAGTCAACATGTTCTGAAACGTTACACTGACTTTTTCGCTACTGATTGTATCTACTTAGACAGCGCTGCACAAGTTGCAGCAGCTTGGCTTCCTGTCAGGATGAATGTGACTGCAAACAGGTTCTATGACATCAGCAACCTCATAATTGCGCACAAATGCTGTGTGGCCAAATCTCTAGAGTTATCTGTTTGAGTCATGGGCTGCTGAACTTTTGGGGGGTGTTGAACTTTTCCTGAGTTGGAATGCTCCTGTAGGGGTGTGTTTGTGTTTTTATGTGAGCGAGTGAGGAGGAGGAGGTTGCCCCATGCCAGGGGGTAATGTGAGGGACAGGTAGAAACGGTGGAATGTTAATTTGTGCTTTTCCAACCTCCTCTTCTTCTCGCTCAGCTCTGTCACTTCTCCAGCTGACTCACAAACGCCTTGAGGGAATCTTCTAATCTGTCTTTCTTTCACTCTTTATCTCTGTCTGTCTTCTCACTCTTCTAAACGTCATTCCTCACATTTCCTGTGTCAAACGTCGTTATTCAGCCAATCAGCTTCTGGCATTCATGTTACAACCTCAGACATCAGCTGCTTTAGTATAAGGCTTATGGTGCCTTCAAGTTATGTTGGAAAAATCATATTTATGGGATGCACACCTGAATAGCATGACAATGTCAGTTTTAGAAGTAGTAAACAATCATTTCTCATCTTGAGAATAATAAAATGTATTCCTGAATTATGTGTAAATAAAACGTTTTTTAATACATAACTTTTTAACGCTCACTGGAAAGTAAAATGAATGAAAATTAGATAAAAAATAATGAAGTTTTAAAAATAAAAATAGATGCAAGACAGAAAATGTATAAAGTTACAAGTAAATTTTTCATTTTTTTAAACTGAGGCAGTAAAACGCTTCCATTTAATACATTTTTTTTTTTACAAATCATTACAACAGAAATTAGTTCTGCTCCTATTTCAAGAATGAGGCCTGTAATGCACATCCTTTGTTTTTTTATTGTTTTATTTTTGCACAGTAATTTTACTGAACACTTCCTATATTTATCAGTAAGAAAAAGAAATAGAAAATTTTTAAATCCAAAGCCAAAATCACAACACAATCATGTCATAGGTGCAATTTTTTAATTTAAAGGGGTCATATGATGTTGCTAAAAAGAACATTATTTTGTGTATTTGGTGTAATGAAATGTATTTATGTGGTTTAAGGTTCAAAAAACACATTATTTTCCACATACTGTACATTATTGTTTCTCCTCTATGCCCCGCCTTTCTGAAACGCGTCAATTTTTACAAAGCTCATCG
>NW_015634483.1:1043642-1061887 GCF_001515625.1 Sinocyclocheilus rhinocerous
ACCAGCACGGATCAGCTCCAGGCATGACGAAGCGGATAGTGTCCTCTTTTAGAAGGCCAAACAAAGTATTTTCGCTTTCACAACGAAACACACAGGATCTTCACAATATGGCGGCGGTGGCAGCAACAATAAAGTTACGCCTTCTTTCTTTGCGTGAACATTTGGGCAGTGTTATGCAAATCTTCCCACACAGTGACGTAGACATGTGGGGGCGTGTTTAAACGAGGCGTTTTTAAACGTGGACGAGTCTTAACTTTTATAAAGAATATCTCTTTGGGGCTGAGACTTTAGTCTTTGCAACTTTAGGGATCTTATCTATTCACGAACCGCTTGTAACACTCCAAAGAGAAAGGAAAACTTGAAATCGCATCATATGACCCTTTTAAGTACTTTTAAGAATGACTTAAATCCGAAAAAGTTGCAATTGTGTGATGTAAAGTTATAGCTGCAAAATATTAAGTAACAATTATGAGAAACAAAAATTGCAATCGGGAGATACAAAGTTGCAATTCTGAGAATTTAAGTTAAAATTATAGATTAATTAAGATATAAAGTTGCAATTACCTTTGTTTTGTTTTTTTACTCTGAGACAGAAACAAGCTTTTACATAAGAGCAATTTTATGTACGATTAGCACAGAAATGTTTTCTGCTCACATTTTATGAATGAGGCCCCAATGCGCATTCTTTTATTTTGATGTACTTCCTATATTTATCTGTAAGAAAAATACATTTTTTATGCCAATTTTATTTCACCTAAAATCAAATGTACATCATGTTGTCATAGTGATTTGTCATAGTGATTTTTACATTTGAGTACAGGACTTCCAAGAATGACTTATAGGCATGATCAATTATTTGTTATTTTACCTTGTGAACGTAAATAAAAATCATTGGACAAGAGGCATGTGGTGAAACACAGAATGCCCTGTTCATCTGCCATGTTTAGGCTGTACCTGTCAGTCTTTCAGTTAGATAGATGTTCAAATGAAAGGCTGCTGTCAGAGAGTTGAATTCAGGTTAAACATACCATGAAGATTTACTGTATATGCGGATACAGACTGGTAAAACGCATTTATTTCTTTTTGAAGCTCTCTGATCCTCTCCAAAGCAATGCTGTTGATAGGCATCCATCAGACATTATCAGGACTAAATAATGTAACAAGTCTTGTTACACAAATAGTATTTTGGGCTCTGAGTCTGTGTGGGAAGTTGTCGGTTTCTGGGATTGCATACCCTGGAGACAGACTCAACCAAAGCAAAGACATGGGAGTGAGAAAAGTCTGAACGGTCAATGGGTTCACGTCTATATCTACATCCACAGGCTTTTTCAAAATGTTTCCCTAAATATGGTTTAATTGCTTTATTTCTTTAAAGCTGAAGTCATTTCTGTGCCATCAGCAGCAACAAAACTTTCAACAAAATTTAATAATTAGCCAATAAACTTTAGTTTATGTTACAGCAATGTAATATGCTATTGGTGGTCAGAGGCTGGTGGTACAGTATTAAGGCACAGTCACTTTAGTAAAACTTTGGTGAGATTTCATGGGCAAAGTAGATCTATTATCTATTGTCAATAGCGTAGCAATTCATAAAGCACCACTTGCTCAGTGGTCGCTTCTAAACTAAGCAGCTTTATATTGGTAAACCCAGCAAATTGTGTGTTAAAAGTACAACAAACTTGATAATGTAGTAACTGTATCACTGAAAAAGTAAAATAAATAAATAAATGAAAGTAAATAAAATTAACTTCAAAGGAAGTCACACTTTGAGATATAAAATTGCCGTTGTGAGACAAAAAGTCACAATTGCAAGATATAGTCACATTATGGGATATAAAGTCACAAAGTTGCAATTGTATGAATACATTTACAGCTGTTAAAGTTAATATTCATTAGAAAAACTTAAAAGATTAACAAACAAGAATCCAATGTGTAATTAATGTTCACTGAATTTGGCCATACAAAGGTAAATGTGACTGTACCTCTGGTAAGAGGGACATCTTTATTGTAGACAGCATTTCATTGGATGAAAATTTGGAAACAAGTGCAAGTGACATCATTAGTATGAATAGATTTTAAATGTGTTTATTTGATGAAATATTATTTTGTATTTCTGTATTTGCTCAAACTCTGTCTTAATTAAAGTTTCAATGAAACGGAAGTAGCGGCAGATCTTTTATTCCATATTGTGACGTACATCAGTGTATATATTTTAAAAAATGAAATAGATTTTTAAATACATGGATGATTCGTTCATGTAAAATTTTTGTTTCATGCTTCTAATTTTCCCTTCTTTATCTCTGTAGGGCAAAGTCTTGTCTACACAGAATTCATGTCCTTCAGGGGCGTTCACCACCAGTGGGGAGTGCTGCAAACAATGCCAACCCGGGGAAGGGATGGTGAAGCCCTGCGGAGCGACACAGACAGTGTGTGAACCGTGTCTTGACAGTGAGTATCCACAGAGATGTTGGCCGCGGCGTTGCTAAAATGAAGCAGCTGCCTTATTTAAAATGCCATTTCCTGTGCTGAACTCTCACTTGTGGGGAGGCCGAGGGCTTTTGAGCTGTGAACGGTAATTAGTAGCTGAAGGGGAAATGCTTTTAGGAAATGAGATTGACAAAACATTGTCTGGAGAGCTTAGAGACCAATCTGAGTGTTTTCAGTGAGCTCTAAGTGAGATTAATTAAGGCAAAATCCAGTGGTACATGCACTTGTTGTACTGGCAGGGTCACGTAACAGAGTGTTTGTACCAAGATTTGGGGATTAGATTTTTTTATTTACAGAGGTTGGTTCTGCGCCAACTCTTAGGCCAGAGCCTGCCAGAATCCCACCACTTCCAAGAATCCCACCATCTCCCCCATGTCTGCTTGCATGACCCAGCTGAACAAGACAAGATAGGAGAAGAGAGATAAATGGAAATAGAGGACAAGTAATCAGAATTGTGACCAAAAATAGTCATCCTTTAGTACATACAGTATTTATGTAGAGTTTCATGCTCCCTTAAACAACAAAATAAATAAATTAATTAATAATTATAAAAAATTAAATATAATAAATTATATGTGTGTATGTGTAATATTAAATAGCACACTACAATTAAATCCAAAATCTTTATATGTGCTTTACTATGTAAGTCAATACAACACAACACAACTTTCTTTAAAGTATGACAAAAGATTATTAAAGCATAAAAACTCTTAAGGTAATTTAATTCGATATATTATAAAGTGCACTTTTTAAAAGTGTACCTAAATGTGTTAAATATAGTCATAATTTAATTGTCACGGTGACTACTGAGTAGGAGCGAAGGAGCGCAGAGACGAAGGAGAGTTACGAATAACAGTCTTTAATGATCCAAACAGGGGGTAACACAGGGCAGGCAGGAACACACACGTAGCATCGATGACAAACCCGGACAAAGGAACGGAAAACACTTTAAATACAAGACTAAACGAGGGAAGATGACGAGACACACCTGAACCGAATGAACACAATCAAACAAGGGAGAAAACTAGGCCACGGAGCACATGGGGAGAAAAACACACACAAAGTCCAGGGGTGTGACAATTCGCCCCCCTCCCAGAAGGCGCGTCCTCGCGCCACAGGAACAACAAAGGGAGGGATGGAGGGGAACTCAGGAGGAGGTTCGGGTGGAGGACGGACACCCGGGAGGAGGACGGCAAACAGAGTCCAGGGTGGAGACGACGGAGGGAGGAGACAGGAGGAGCCAGGGTGGACCAGATGGAGGGAGGAGACAGGGAGGAGACAGGAGGAGCCAGGGCGAACCAGATGGATGGAGAACCTGGGAGGAGACAGGAGGAACTTGGAGCAGGCGGAGCCAGGCGAGACCCAGGCCACAGCCATGCAGGCGACCCACGGTGGAGCCGACGGAGGGAGGAGCCATGGTGGAGGAAGGGCTGACGACTCCAGGGGACCGATCGACGGCGGCGGAGCAGGTGGAGGAGCCCGAGGCAGAGACGGACAGCCAATGAGCCAGGGCAATGGGGAGGATCCAGAGGGCCAAGGCGGAGCAGACGACTCAGGCGACCAAGGTGGAGGAGGAGCCGAAGGGAAGGAGGAGCCTGACAGAGCCAGAGGGATGGGCGGAGCTCCTCTCCGCGCTCTCGCTGTCCACAGCTTTTTCCCTCGTGGCGGGTGTTGTGGCCGGCTCTTGCACCTGGTCTGACGTCACTAGCAGCTCCGGCTCCGCGGCGATCCTCAGCTGTGTCGCTCTGTGCGGCGATGGCTCGTCGGTCACGGCGAGATCGGGCTCTCCATCATTGGTGGGCTCGGGCTTGCGCTCCGCGCAGCGGGGTGATGGGGGGCTGGGCTCTGGGTCTGGCTGTGCTCTGGATCGGGGCCGGACACTCTCCAGACACCGGATGATCGTCTCCCTCCAGTTCAGTCCAGTGGTGTCTGGGAGGTCAACAAGGCGATGGTAATTTGCCCCGATCCAGAACAGTGAGTTCAGCGCAGCATCGTCAAATGCCGTTAAAACGGCGAGCTGGCTGATCTCAACCACATACTCCAAGAGGGACAGGTCCTTACGGGCTAGGGAGACGAACAAAGCGGCAAGGGGATCCAGAGGGAAAAACAAAACACTGTGCAAAACTCGGAAAACAAACGGAGGGGAAACATGCAAATAAACTATTTTGTAGGTCCGGTGTTCTGTCATGGTGACTACTGTGTAGAAGCGAAGGAGCGCAGAGACGAGGGAGAGTCACGAATAACAGTCTTTAATGATCCAAACAGGGGGTAACAAAGGGCAGGCAGGAACACACATGTAGCACGTAGCATCGATGAAACCGGACAAAGGAACGGACAACACTTTAAATACAAGACTAAACGAGGGAAGATGATGAGACACACCTGAACTGAATGAACACAATCAAACAAGGGAGAAAACTAGGTCACGGAGCACATGGGGAGAAAAACACACACAAACAGTCCAGGGGTCTGACATTAATAGATCTTTCATAGCTCAGAATCTTGTTTCATTTATGTATGGATAACTACAATGTAGTAAAAGGCCCAAAATTAGGCCCAAAAGTCAAATAACAATTCAGAATTTATTTTTTTCATTTAAACATGTTTTGCATAATCATACGTAAAATATTTTTACATAAACAGAAATATATAGTGTTTTGACACATTTTAAAGTTATGTCAAAAAGACAATATAAAAAGACGTATCTAATTTGGCACATTTATCATGCGGCTCTCTGGACATTCTGCAATTCTTGTTTTTTTTAAATGAAACTTTTCACACAAATTGTTATGCTGATTATATATTTTTGTAAATGCTGTATTAAATTTGAATAAAAAATGGAATGCAATCAGACATTTGGACTGCTGTATGAATGTTGAATGTTTCTTCTAAAATGCATTAGGAGAAATAAGAACAGACACTAATGACACTTGTTAACATACATTAAGAGTATAGAGCTATAAAATTATTATGGATAGCATAACTCAGATCATCTGGTCTGAAATGAGAATGAGAACATTTTGAGAAATTATTGAGATACTCTAGAGGAGAGACAATTGAGGCTACTGAGGTCTTTTTCTCAGGAGTAGGAGACTTCAGGAAAATCTCTACTTGCTGTGCATCTACTGATGTCTAGGAGATATTAAAGAGATTTCATTTGTGAATTATTTCATATAGAATAATATTGTATAAATGTACATTCAACATATTAATCACACAAACAGATAACTTAAAATGACCTACTCTTGAGTTCTGTGCATATTAGTTTTTTGTTAATATTTAGTAGCCTTGGGTGAAGGTCACAGAAAGGCATGTCCACCAAGACCTCCTGTCATTCACTACAACCCCAAACATTCTTCCTTCTGTAATTCCCATCTCTTCGTCAGGCCTTCCCTAAGGGCCTGTGCTGGGATCTGCGTTCCTCATCAATCAACTTAACCATTACATGCTGAAAACCCCAAACTGTTCCTTTCACAGCCTCATAAGTCACCAAATGCTGCTTGACAGCACTTCAGCGATAAAGTGTTGACATGTAAAAGTAGCATTTGGGATGGTACTGGAATGAAAACAGCTGTTTAAGAAGTGATAATTTAAGTTAACTGGCTCATATTAATTCCTGACACATAAGCGCTTTGTAATGTCAAAGAACCAGGTGTGTATATTCACCAGTCAACTCCACAATTGACCTCCTCTATCAAAGGGGGGAAGAAAATTAAGTGTCCTGACAAGCCCAACACAGCAACATTGGCTTAACCAATGATGTGAGTTTGGGATATAACTATCAGCACAACAGCACAATAACAGTATTTACAGTGTTTATAGGTGAGTGTGTACAGCGGATGACTCCACCCAGATATCTACCGGTTAACGTTAGCTACCGCCTGTAGCCCGCAGAGAGATTGTGAAGTTTACCTTCATTTGCCTAATGTTTACTTGCAGTTGTCACTACAGGCTCCCATCATTGGACTGTAGATGAATTCATGACTCTTTAGCTTCAGTATTTAGCAAACTTGTATTGATCATTCAGTGTCTAATGCTCTGATACAATGATTTTACAGCGTAAAAGGTAAACACTATCATAGTTTAGTTTAATAAGATAAGACATTTAAGATTAAAGTATATTTTGGGTACACTTGTGAAAAATAAGTTTACTTAATTGTGCTGAATATACACTTAAGAGTACTTCAAATCTTAAAAGTATATTTTAAAAATTGTACTTAAAGATAATATAATATTACTGAAATAAAGGGCCACTTAAGTGTACTTAGAGTACTACACTTTCATGAATATGTTTCTTAACACACTTAAGTACACTTTTAAAATTAATGTCATGTCAAATTAAACGTTTTACGTTACAGTATATTTTAAAGGGGTCATATGATGCGATTTCAAGTTTTCCTTTCTCTTTGGAGTGTTACAAGCTGTTGGTGCATAGATAAGATCCCTGAAGTTGCAAAGACTAAAGTCTCAAAACCAACGAGATATTCTTTATCAAAGTTAAGACTCTGCCACGCCCCCCTAAAACGGCTCGTTCTAACACACCCCCACAATATCTACGTCACTATGTGGAAATATTAGCATAATGCCGCCCAAATGTGCACGCAAAGAAAGAAGGCGTGGCAGTTAGTGTTGAAGCAGCCATGTCAGAGAGACGCTGTGTGTTTCTAGGCGAAAGCAAAAGCACTATATTTGGCCTTCCGAAAGTAGATGCATTAAGATTACTTACAACAGAACAGCAATGCATTTTATGGACGACCGTTTCATGAACCTAGGAGAGGAGGTAATTCTGACTTTGCTATGACAATCTGGCGCTTCTGAATCAGCTACTGTAAGTATGTTTTGTTATTAGTTTAAGTATTTGCAATTGACTGTTCAAATGCGGAGTTTTACGCATCGTGTGTGTGTGTGTGTGCAAGTGAGCGAGAGAGAGAGAGCGAGACACATCACAGTGGAGTCAGCCGTCTTAACCGTGGCTTGTGTACTGCAAACACATACCAGCTTCATCACTGTGTCTGTCACGCGACTCTGTTCCCCTTTCGGGCTCTGTCTTTACATTTATTTTGAAAGATGAAGCTCGCGATTATGGTAAGGGGCGTTACATTTCCGACGAGTGCTTGCGGTGTTCGGCCAATCACAATGCACTGGGTCAGCTGGCCAATCAGAGCAGACTGCGCTTGTCAGAAGGAGGGACTTTGTAGAAAACGAAGCGTTTGAGAGAGGCGGGGCATAGAGGACCTACAATAATGTACAGTATTTGAAAAATAATGTGTTTTTTGAACATTAAAGCATGTCAACATATTCTGTTACACCAAATACACAAAATAATGATCTTTAAAAAAGCATCATATGACCCCTTTAAATCTTTGTATTTTAATAATCTTTTGTCATTCTTTAAAGAAGTGCACTTATTTTGATGTGCTGACTGAAGTACTTGATTATAAGCTTAACTGTAGTGTGTTATACAATATTACGTTAAAAGGTCATATAAATTAAATGTACTAAATTGCAACGTAATATTTAGAAATGTGTAAATATAAACACTCAACAATCTCAAATAATGTAACTAACTGCATTTAATATAAATTTAAACTGTAATACATTTTCATTTAATTGCAAATAACTTGCAAATCAGTGTCCAAAAACATTATGTTGAGTTTGCATTTGAATATATTCTCTTAAAGTATAGTATATAGCAAGTACTCATTTTCTAAGTATGTTAAAGTGTACTTCTACTTAGTAGTAGTTTGGTAGTAGGTAGTTTGGGTTATAGGTGTGCGGAAACTGGTCAGCTGAATTGAAAAAGCTAGCTTGGTGAAGGAGTAAATGTTAAAGTTGTACATGTTTGGTAACTATATGAATTCTAATCTGAACACACTTTTTTAAATGTTAAACTTTGAGTTTGTTTGTATCACATCATAGTAATTTGTAGATCTTGCAATGAATGAAGCTATTGTTTCTATTCGCTGAACAGTAAATTTGGCGCATTAACACATCAATTTAATGAAAGTACACAAATTCTCTCAATGAATATGAGTTCATACAAGCTGCTTGCATAATAATATAATATGTTATATTAATAATCAATATTTTTAAATGAAGAATATCATGTCACCTCAGGACATGTCAACTTTCATTATTAATCTAATATGTCAGCCAGGCTGATGTCAGGTCATATTTGGACATGATTGGCATTGGTCAATAACTGTGCTCAGTTCACATAAGTTTTCATTGCATCCAGTGTCAGTTCCAAAGTCTACCAACTGCCTTTTTCATGAGTGATGCAATTTTTCAAATGTTTATAGTAAATTTTGAGTAAATATTGTGTACAAGTTAATTCAGAAGTTTTGCATGGTAACATCTAAATTAACTGATTTTATTCAAGTCAAAAATATTTAAAATTACAGAATCAATCTAAACACATCCGGTTATAACCATCAAAACTCATTTTATGGGTGAGATCAAGTACAAACAGCTCTTTAAGCTAATCATTTATATTTTGGCTTTATACTGGCCATTTGCCAATGTCTTCAAATATCTGTATCGCATCAGCCATTAATAGCCCACATCAGCTGAACACTATATGTGTTCTGTCTCATATCTGTTGTTTTGAATCTGAAGACATGAGTATTATCAGCCGTATTTGTTACTTAGTTCTCTAGTAGTTCATACTAAAATAGTGAATTATGTACTGCAGGGCTGGTGTCCTTTTTTTGGAACTGGTAAACAGAAGCTATTGACAGAATGTTACCTCAGCACTTTATAGTCCTAATGTTAATTGACACATAAACTCCATGACTTGTACGGTTGAGAACACCCCCACACATTGGCCGTCTGTCATAATGCATAGACATGCATTATTGATGGCTATTGATGGCATTATGCTAATGGTTCTCAAAGGGTAGAGATCAGGAGAAGAGTAGACTCAGAGGGAGAAAGACTGAGTGGACAGAATTTCATCTGCAGGAAATACACAGACTACCCACCACAGTCTCCTAAATAAAGCCCCAATAACTGGCCCCCAGATGCCACCACATTACCCCGTTATCATTGGGGCCATTAGTAGCTCCAGCACACAGGGGAACCCATAATGTGCAACTCTATTTGTCCAGCACAAAGACACAATGGCGTTTCATCCTCTCTGATGGGTAGATGTAAAGATAACTATGGCATTAGCGTGTTATCTTTCTCTGGTCACTGCTTCCGTGAATATCCTACCTCTGGCATATACTGAAACACTTGATATGGTTTGGGACACTGAGGCGATGTGCCCTAAAGAGGGGCTAGCCACAAGAGTTGTGCTGTCTCACAAACACACACACATATACACGGACAAAATAGCTTCCTGAATAATTTAGTGAAAGCTAGACCTCTATCCACTAATATATCTGAATAGGATGGAGGATGGGAATACAATACCATAAGCATGCATCATTAGATATTTGCTCTCCACTCTGTGCAATACTGACATCATAATTTCTTCTAGCTTCTTGAAGATTCTAGATATCTATGAGAATACATGTGGTCAAAATATGACTCATGACTTTGTTTTACTCTTTTTCCTAAAACTAAGAAAGTATTTTTTAATATGGCCCATTTTCAGGAAGCTGTGTCATTCTATGAAATGGCGCTATTTAGTATTTCAGAAAGCAGATTTAGAAATCATATTTTCTACTAACTGTCTATTAACTGCTAGGTCCATAACTGCCATAGATATTGGAGGCCACTAATATTCAGATTAGCAATCAACATTTATGGTTTTCCCCCCTCAATTCTATAGTTGTGGCTGCATGCATCCATGCAAGGTACCAATATTATTACATTATTACTGGCCAAACCCTAAACGTTACATTATTTAACGCTTTCAGAGTAGTTTTGGAATTTATAAAATGTAATATTGGTTTCATAATCAATCACACATCATATTTTGAAAAAATATTTATCTTCCAAATCTTTTAACCTTGTAACATTCAAAATGTTTTGCAGCTGATGGTAATGGGGTTGAAGGTGAATGCAAATTTGGCTAATAACATCTGAGCCTATAAATATCATAAAACTGATAAATGTAATTTTTATCCTATAACATCCCATGAGCTGAAATGTTGATATTTACAAAGCTAATGTAAGTGATGTCAAGCACATCTTACCAGCAATCATACACTCATTCACATCCTTCTTTCCACTCTCTGAAAAAGAAGTCTCCAAACATCCTTTCCAATCATCCTACTACTTGTCCACTTGATCCTATTCCATCTCATATCTTTCAAGCTATTTCTCCTGCCTTGGTTCCTGCACTCACTTACATCATTAACACATCCCTTCACACTGGTGTTTTCCCCTCAGCATTTAAACACGCTCGTATAACCCCACTACTACCCACTCTTAACCCAGCTCTTTTAGAGATCTACAGACCGGTTTCCCTTCCTCCTTTCATTGCGAAAACATTTGAACGAGTTGTGTTCAACCAAGTCTCTGCCTATGTCACATAGAAAAACCTCCTGGACAGCAACCAGTCTGGCTTTCGAAGTGGACATTCAACCGAGACTGCCTTGCTCTCATTTGTTGAAGTCCTAAGACTGGCAAGAGCGGCTTCCAAATCTTCAATACTTATCTTGCTGATGCTGTCCGCTGCTTTTGACACGGTTAACCATCAGATCCTCCTGTCAACCCTATTGGCAAAGGGCATCTCAGGAACCACACTCCATATCACTGCTACTGATGACACTCAACTCTCTCATTCCATCCTGATGATCCGACGATAGCTGCTCGCATCTCAGCATGTCTAACAGACATTTCTGGCTGGATGAAGGATCATCACCTTCAACTCAACCTTGCCAAGACAGAACTGCTTGTGGTTTCAACAAACCCATCACTTCATCACAATCTTACCATCCAGTTAGGCACATCAACCATAAATTCTTGAAGCATCTTGAAGATGCAAACTCAGTTTGTTCTGTTTCTTCATGTCATTCCAGGCAGACTGGACGATGATGAGATCAGATCTCTGTGTGGAGCACTGGCTGTTGTCAGACTCCTTGTGCAAACAAAAATCTTTAATACAATTAATGGCAAAATGAATGTTTGGAAATGTAAACTGATATTTCCTACTGGCACACTACAGCAAAAGATAGAAATAACTGACTTAAACCCATTTTTTAGCTGGTGAAAATACTAGTGTTCTAATAATTTTGGCCATCACTGTATATTTTTTACACTTGTGTATATAACAGGGTTGACATGAACTATTTTAGTATCATTAATATACTATGATCTTTTCTCCTTCTGTCTTCAGGCGAGACATTTTCAGAGAACTTCAGCCACACGGAGCAGTGCCAGCCGTGTACACCATGTTCTGAACTCACACGCATGCTGACGCCCTGCACTGATGCCAACGACGCGGTGTGTGTCTGCGACTATGGGTTCTTCTTCAGCAAAGTGACGAGCCGCTGTGAGGCCTGCACGGTGTGCCCTGTGGGCCAGGGTGTGCTGATGCGCTGTAATTTTGACCTTGACACGGTGTGCGAGGAGTGCGTGGATGACACGTATTCAGATCAGGAGACCTCTTTTGACCCCTGCATGCCCTGCGCCGTCTGTGATCAGCCTGAGATGGAGTTGAAAAGCTGCACGCCTTTCAGTGACGCTGTCTGCCAAGGTAAGAGAATCGAGTACAAAAATCAAATAGAAGTTGTAAATAGGTGGGTTATCATGACACAGTGGGACAAACAGATTTTTGTTACTCAACTTCTTGTTTGGTTTTAAAATCACTGGCCAAGAAATTGCCCTGTGTGTTGGCCCTCTACAACTCTGTTCTCTGGAGATGACAGTTGAAGACAAGTTAATTATGACAATTAGATTTTTAAATAACCACTACAATACTAGTGAACTGGTTTTTATTTATTTATTTATTTTGTGTGTGTGTTGCTGAGTGGTTGCTAGGGGTTCTGGGTGGTTGCTAAGGCAGTTCTAGGTGGTCAGTAACTTTCTACCACCATTTTACATGCTGTATTGATGAAAATTGATTTTTCACTTTCTTAATGCATTATCATAAATGTTCTCCATGTCTGTAAAGAATTCACAGCACCAGTGCTTCTAAAACTTTGTTGTATATTCAATATTTGGTATTTCAGGAGCTTGTGTCAAAACAAAAAAGATTTCACATGCTGTATTTATCTTGATAAATCTTTATATGTTTAATACTTTTTCATAGTTATAGTTTATAGTTGTATTTACTAACTGTTTATGATTTTTACTGTTTTTGATAGAAGTCTCTTATGCTCACCAAAGCTGCATTTTTTTTTTTAAATATACAGTAAAAACAGTAACTGTGAAATACTGTTACATCTTCATCAATGTTAAAAACCAGGTAATCTACCATTCAAAAGTTTATAGTATGTTTTTTTTTTGTAAGAAATCACTATTATTCATCAAGGGTGCATTAAATTGAGGGTTCATATTTATATTTGTTAAAAGTTAAAATTAAATAAGACTGACTCAAATAATAAAACATAAAAATATTTATATAAAGGTTATTTATGTCAAAAACAAAAAGAAAACTATGGCAAAAATAAATAAATAAATAATATATATATATATATATATACAGTATTTGTAAATGATCAGATTTCCATTTTTGTCTTAATTATTTTAAATGATAATTTGTTGACATTGTTTTAAAATATTATGCCAAATGGCTTAGCCCTTCATACTGTCACGCCCCTGGACTGTCTTTGTGTTTTCCCTCCCCATGTGCTCCGTGACCCAGTTTCTCCCCTGTGGAGAGACCTAAAAATGGCTGTCCACCAACGTTTATCATCCAACCTGACAGAACTGGAGAGGATGTGCAAGGAGGAATGGCAGAGGATCCCCAAATCGAGGTGTGAAAAACTTGTTGCATCTTTCCCAAAGACTCATGGCTGTATTAGATCAAAAGGGTGCTTCTGCTAAATACTGAGCAAAGGGTCTGAATACTTAGGACCATGTGATATTTCAGTTTTTGTTTTTTAATAAATCTGCAAAAATGTCAACAATTCTGTGTTTTTCTGTCAATATGGGGTGCTGTGTGTACATTAATGAGGAAAAAAAATTAACTTAAATGATTTTAGCAAATGGCTGCAATATAACAAAGAGTGAAAAATTTAAGGGGGTCTGAATACTTTCCGTACCCACTGTATATATATATAAATAAATAAAAATGTATAAGACAGTTCAGCCTATGATTGCACGTGCTGGATAAATTAATGAATGAGATTTGCTAATGATCATTATGTCATTCTCAGTTCACTGTTGTGTTTGTGTGTAGATGTGGTATGTGGTATGACAAACAGAAAAGCAGTATGATTTAAAACTGAGAAAGCCCAAAACACTTCAACTTTTTGTGTGCCCAGCTCACTGAACTCTCTGTATAATGTCAGATGCTCTTGGCATAGCCGGAAGCTTAATATTTGCCATCTTATTACTGAGCTGAACTTAGCTGTGAATAAAATTAACAGTATCTTGAGCAAAGGATCACATTCAAAGATCTGCAGTCAACATTACAGGCTTTGTTCTGTGTCTGGCCGCAAACACGGTTTCAGAAGAGGATCAGAGAAAGAGGCTTTGTACACAGCCCAAGTTCTGCTATCAAAGGAAACCATACTAAGTGCAGCAGGGTCCATAAATGGATTTTCAATGTACTTTCTTAATGTATTCTCATTATGGCATTACACAGACAATATATGATGTAATGAATTTTAAGCATTCTGTGCAATGTGTGTGTGTATAGAAATAGACAGCATCTGTAAAATGAAAAAATTGCAAATCTTATCACTTAGGAAAATAATACATCAGTTCCACACAATTTGAGACATTAGCATATCAGTACAAAATCATCCTCCAAACTCGTTCCTCACTAAGTTTTAATACTTCAAACTTACAGGGCAAAGTTTCTTAAAATCCATAAAATTAAGTATAACCCATAAACTTAGCAAAAATCTAAATTTGGCAAAAACTCACCACCACTTCAGTTCAGTTATTTCTAATTTGTTTGAATATGCGTGTTTCTGGATTGTCTTTGACACATAATTGTCTTAAACAAAGATTATTATTGCCATTGTCAATAGCTAATCAGCAAATATTAAACAGTGATATTCTGGTTTGGGTCAGTTTGTACATGACAGCCGAGACATGCGTGTGTGTAAGTGATGTTTATCTGTTAATGATCAACGTAAGATTTTCTCTGACCCCGTCTGACCTTTTGCTGGGGTCTTAACATGAAGGTGAGAGGTCATAGGTCATGGGTGGCTACTGATTTCAGTTCGTCCTGGGTTCTATAAACATGGAAATCTCCAGAAGAAAGTAAATCAAATGTGGTGTTCTCTGCAACAAGGAAGTGAGGTGTCTGTTTCAGATAAAGAATGTTCTTATGTATCAGGAATTTACCAGATTAAATGATAAAATTATCTAAGGGTGTTTTCACACCTGAGTCCTTTTTAAAAGAACCAAACTTGAAGTGGACCAAGCAGTGAACCAAGTGAAAAAGGACCCAGATATCTTTATGTTCACACTGTCCCTTCCCCCGAAAGAGGACTTAAACCTTTTTTTGGTCAGTTTAAGCACTAATATGGTTTCAGGCCTCTTTTAATCCACTTACTGTTTCTTTTTGGAACAAGTCCACTTCAGTGCTGTGTGATGTGGGTACAGCAATACTATGCAAGATGGCTGACTTAAACCCACCACACTTTGGCCCCATTCACTTCCACTGTAAAACCCCTAACTGCCACCAATCAGAAAAGGTACTGACAGTTTTCTGCCAGAACATTTTCCGTTCAGTTTATGGACAAGTTAAGGTTTACTTGAACCCTAAAACACAACACAATGCAATGCAATGCAGTGCACAAAGTTCACAAGTTTATAAGGGTCTGAGATCATTTGGAGTGTTCACATTTGATCCAAAAATCCTGCAAATTGCACTTAGACCCTTGAAAAGTGTGAAAAAACCTAGATCAGATTCAGATTTGAGACATTAGTTGTGTTTCTCCTGCTCTAATGGGAAATTAGTCATGTGTGGGAACAGGCAGCATGAAAATGGCGTGTAATTTCATTAAAAAGCATGAAGCTGTGTTGGTGTGTGGTGTGTCAAAGAGCCCCATCAATCTCACCATACCCGGGAGAATCTGTCACATTTCATGTCACAGGTCACATTTCACCCGCAATCAAAAAGAAAAAATATTTTGACAAAGAAACCAAAGCCTTGTTACTGTTTTTATAACATCAGGATGTTGTACTTTTATTTTTTATTTTTTTGATGATTCTCATTAATCTCATTACTGGTGTACAATTCTTAGCATCAGTATAAATGCAACACCACAAATGCTATCATGATGAATAATATAATATACATAGTGAATATGATTTTTTATGAAAATATGAACATTATAGTAATGACAGTTTTTGTTATGTATTTGTAATGATATTGTATAAATAATGTCAGAACTTTAGAATTGAAATCAACGGTAAAGAAAAAAAAAGAAAAAACTAATAAACTGATGCAAGAGAATAAAAATTAATTCACAAAAAATTATAAATTAAAATTATAATTTATACAGTTACACTTTTAACATTATACATTTAAAACAAGAAAAATCAGTGAATATTTTATATTATGGTTCGCCTGCTGTAATGTTTCTTTCTTGTCAGTGATTTCACTTGCCATCATCTCACTTTAAGTTAATCTGTAAAAACACAAATAATTTAATAACACTGTTGAAGGTGATTATCATTTGATTCACATTACTGTAATACAGTTATTTTGAATAAGTATAAAGGCAATACTACAGATACAACATGATGTATAATGTACAGAAATTTCTCACATTACTGTAATGTCAATTTTTGCATTGTGGAAATAGGCTTAATTGTCTTAAAAAAAATGTGAAAACAAGTCTTAAGGGAAAACAAATAAAAAACTTGACTAAACTAAAGCAAGACATTAAGAATATTTTTTAAAAATGAATCATTTAAATACATTTTGTATACTTTTTTGATAGAATTATGAGGTATTATGACCTCAAGACTTAAAACTTTAAAAATGAAACTTCATAGTTCAATTTTCTTGTGATTGATTATTTGTAAGTGGCCATGAGACAGTGGAGGGCTTTTTTCAACAGTGAATGTGTGGAAGCACATAAAAGAGCTTTATTGGTCAATATCCCTCCCATCCAAACCTAAAGATTTATCATCACCCATATTGACTCTTTAACTTTGACCTCTCTTTCTGCCGAGTACAATGTATGCCTTGAAACTGAGACGCCTGTCTGTACTGGACAGAAATAATCAATCTTTCCCTCTGTTTGCCCCACTCTCCCCATCCTACGACAATGAAGTGTGTCCATTCATGACAACTGCTCATCCCCCAGCTGTCTGCACTTGTCTGGCATGTGCCCTATGACATTAGTGGATGGAGCGATGAGCTGTTTTCTGGGGTAACGTAACGCTTTGCCCTGATGTGAGGGTTCGGGGTGATGATCCGGCGTGTGCCTGAGCTTGTGTCACCCCATATGAAGCCAGTTTCTGCCTAATGAATTTCTGAAATTTTTAGCCAGTGGTTTTGTCCTGCTCTCCTTCTGGGATATAGCTGTGATTGTGGCTGTATTTACATCATTGAAATTCCAAGATGCCCAGTGTGGAATTTTAGCTTCTTACGAAGATTTTTTGAGCCAAAGTTTCCAAGAGAATCCTTTCAGTTGAGAACAATTTACATCTATTCTTTTATCTCACAATCTTCCCCTTTACAACCCCAATGTCAAGGTTCAACCATTAAATTGTGCGGCAAGAGTGTGTCCGGATGAAATCACCGACATTCAAGCATGGAAGTTCATTGGCTGGTGAAGTTAATGAGCATTGATGGTTATAGACTGTGTTAACCAGGATTTGAGGTGCAGGACAGGCTCAGATTTTTTATGGCCACAATTATGTTATGCAAGAAGATAATCAAAGATTCTAAAACCAAAACTGACTACAAATTTATTTATCAAACATCATGAATAAAAAAAATGCCTGACAAATCGATCATTACATGTTACTGATTATTCAGGGGTTGTCCGCTGTCTTCTTATTTTACAGTCATTTTGGTCACACTTTAGCTTAGGGACCAGTGCAAATGATTAGCTAAAAATTAACTACAACTTTTGCCTCATTAAGCTGCGAATTTGCTGCTTATTAGGTAGTTGTTAAGTTTTGGTATGGGGTAAGATTAAGGGATCTAAAATATGGTCATGCTTTATAAGTACTAATAAACAAACTATTAATATGCTAGTAATATGCATGTTAAAAAGCAAATAGTTAATAGTGGGAATTGGTCCTTAAAATAAAGTATTACTGTAATTTATTTTACCATCATGTAATGCTAATTTAAAGGGGTCATATGATTATGCGTCATATGCGATTTCAATTTTTCCTTTCTCTTTGGAGTGTTACAAGCTCTTGGTGCATAAAGAAGATCTGTAAAGTTTCAAAGACTAAAGTCTCAAATCCAAAGAGATATTCTTTATAAAAGTTAAGAGTCAGCCATGCCTACCTAAAACGGCTCGTTCTAACACGCCCCCACATATCTACATCACTATTTGGGGGGCGTTATGCAACTATTCCCACATCTTCACGCAAAGAAAGAATGCGTAACTTTTATTCTCGCTGTAGTATTGATGCCGCCGCTGCCATGTTGTGAATGCGCTGTGTGATTCGTTGTGAAAGCGAAACTACTTTGATTGGCCTTCCAAAAGAGGCCG
>NW_015634483.1:1061902-1109396 GCF_001515625.1 Sinocyclocheilus rhinocerous
TTTATAATGGGTTTTCATGTTTTTGAATCATCTCTCCGGCCTGACAGGGCATCATCACAATATGGTAAGGGACGTAACATTTCCGTCACACGCTTGAGGAATTCGGCCAATCACAATGCACTGGATAGCTGGCCAATCAGAGCACACGTCTCTTTTTCAGACTGACGAGCTTTGTAAAAATCGATGCGTTTCAGAAAGGCGGGGCATAGAGGAGAAACAATAATGTACAGTATGTGGAATAAATAATGTGCTTTTTTAACCTTAAACGGCATAAACACATTTCATTACACCAAATACACAAAATAATGTTCTTTTTAGAAGCATCATATGACCCCTTTAATGTTGACCTTTAAAATCACTAATAATTTAATAACACTGTAATTTTTAGCAAGTTACGAAAAAAATATCCATTTCTCTTGCACATGATAATGTTTGATCAGCTTTGTGTTTTTTTTATTTATTTACTTAAAATATTATGGATTTTTATGTCAGCCATTTATTGGTCATAACATAACATTTTAAAATAATATGGCATAAAAATAATTATTGTCTTTCAAAAAAACAGGCAAAATATTTGGTTACACTTTATTTTATGGTGCCCTTGTTACACGTGTTACATGTACTTACTATTATAAGATTTATAATAAATTATACATAATTTATACATATTATAATAAATAATACAATAAATTATGCATAATGACATGCAAGTAACCCTAAACTAAACCCCAATCCTAACCCTAACCATATAAGTACATGTAGTTAATTAATATTACTCAGTACTTAAATGTATAATTTCACTGTAACAAGAACACCTTAAAATAAAGTGTAACCCTTTATTTTAAGGTGACTTTGATACAGTGTAATTAATTATACACAAAAAGTACTAAGTAATATTAATTAACTACATGTACTTACTATAGAGTTAAGATTAGAGTTAGTGTTTCATTTATGGCTAGTTACTGTTAAATATGCATAATTTACTGTTGTTACTATAGTAACGTGTGTAACCATAGTAACAAAGTAAAACATAGTAACGTATGTCATCTTTATATAAAGTGTTAACTTGTTAACATTCAGGCACAATACAGATTTTGCAATACCGAAAGGCCGGGATAATAACAAATAAAAAGAAAAGAGATTTTTTCAAGAAAGATTAAATAATATATTTATTTGTATATATTGCGTATTGAAGCCTAAAAAACACTAACTACACTTAAAATGTGGTATAGAAATAATTTTCATTCAGAAATTGCAAGTAAATGATAGGTGGTAAGTAATGGTAAGTAACACACTGAATTAAATGTGATGTTTTGAAGAAGTTTTGAATCATTTGTTTTTTCTTGGAAAAGCCTGGTACTCCAATAATGTTTTATTTACAAAGAAAAATCAAGTTTTACAGTGTAATCTGTCTTAGAAAATGAAATATTCTTGTCCTTATAACTGACAGGAATCCCTAAAGATCATGGGCAGCACTGAACAGCATTTATGTATTAGCACTTAATTAAATCAGGTAGTAGGAAGTACTGATTGAAGATCAGATTTCCCTGCCTGCCAGTGAGTTCTGACTTACCCTAGACTAGGTTAACTCAATGATTACAGGGGCTCAGTTTGACTCTGTTGACACAATACAGATCATACAGATTTGCTGGCTCACTATTGTAACAAGACTTGATAAAGAAAAAAGGATTTGAACAAGAAAGGAAAGAGCCGTAGCAAAAGATCTGAAAGTAAGAAAGAAAACAAAAGAGAACTGAAAACAGAAATGCAAAAGAAAAGACAGATGTGTATCAGGAGACAGATTTAGTGGCGAGAGGGAGAAAGCATATGTACAGAAGCGTTTGTGGTCGATAATAAAGATGGAGTTTCTCTGCTGTGATCTCAGGTTACTCACACTGACCTTTTGTGAGCGGTATCACATTTTGCCGCAGAGAACATGCATGCACGTGAACAACACGCTACATATTCTGCTCTCTTCTCCAGCATGACAAGGCATGTCACTGTGTATATTCCCAATAAACATAATGACACAGTCAGATCTTGCTTACAGGAAATACTTTCTCCCAACCATATCTCATTTTAGACTATTATGAGGCAGCTAGTCACCTTCGCACTGAAGAATCAAACAGTTGTGATTGTGAAAAATAATAACCTGTCTGTGTTTTTTTTTCTTTTTTCTTTCACATGCATACATGATTACAGTAATGCACGCATACGGTCTATTATGCCATAAAATGTGTTAGAAAGGAGATTGTGGTTGTCCAGGCCTATCCGCTTCTGTTGCTCATACTGTGTTATGCTGTACAGTATGATGATTTGTAACACTATGAATGCAGCTTCAATGTAAATTAACAACATTATTAGTGCCATTATTCCAAATACGACTGTGTCTATGTTGGAAATGACCAAACACCGTAAAGGTCCACTCACACCAAGAACGAAAACTTAAACAATAACTATGAACCCGAAGTTACAGTCAGCGCCAATAACCTCATGGGAAGTGCTCCGACATATGGCGCTGTTGCACTTCAGGTGTCCCGAGTTCGAGTCCCGGCTCATGGACCTTTCCCGATCCTGCCACCTACAGTATCTCTTTCCTGTCTACATGCTGTCCTATAGCAATAAAGACCATAAAAGTATAAAATATAACAAAAATGTAAACTTTTAATAAAAAAAACAAACAAACAAACATGAAGTTTTAAAAAAATCACTCAACTATAGCAATAATTATAAAACAGTAACAATAAAAACACTGAAAGCACATCAGAATCCACACTTTAAAATTAGTGTCATTTTAACAATAAAAGACTGTAAAAATGCCATGACAAAAAGCAGTTAATTGCTTGACAATGAATTCCCTTTCTATATACGCTGTAAAACTGTAATAGATATAATGGGACATTTAATGTAATTTTACAGTAAAATACTGTGAAATGTACCTTTTTGGAAGTGAAAATGAACAAGTCATATAATTTACAGTGAAAAAAACGAAAACTGACATTCCCATAATTCAGTGTGTGACCCTTCACATTTGATGGTTTTACATTTAAAGGGGTCATATGATGTTGCTAAAAAGAACATTATTTGGTGTATTTGGTGTAATGAAATGTGTTTATGCGGTTTAAGGTTAAAAAAACACATTATTTTCCACATACTGTACATTATTGTTTCTCCTCTATGCCCCGCCTTTCTGAAACGCGTCTTAAGGTAGGTGTGGCTGACTCTTAACTTTTATAAAGAATATCTCTTTGGATTTGAGACTTTCGTCTTTGCAACTTTACAGATCTTCTTTATGCACCAAGAGCTTGTAACACTCCAAAGAGAAAGGAAAAATTGAAATCGCATCATATGACCCCTTTAAATAATTGTTTTTTCTTCGTTTTTTTGTTATAAGTACAGTACATTAGGGGTTTACGTCTTATTTAGTAATGTTCATGGCATTATTTTAGTGTTGTGTGCTACAATTGACCCTTTGCAAAGTCCCGCCTTCCTTCAATTTTCCTTCAAAATTTTGTCCTTTTTAAAGAAATTCGAACAATAAATACCGTTTTGTGGCTCTTTAATGACAGATCACTGTATTGCCTCAGTTAAAGCACAACGTAAACCAATCGTCTTTTCCTATGTACTTAAAGCACGAAATGAACATGAATAAACATCAGAAAGTATTTTTTTTCAATTGCGGAACACACCATTTTTTCAAGTTTAAGTCCACCAAAGTTAATCTACTCTCCTGTCTGATTTGTGGTTAAGGCTAGAAGGGATACAGCTGTGGCTACTGGGCATGCGCACATCAATAAAGCGTAATTTCTGTTACACTTTACAACAATAATTACTATTGTTTTTGCATTATTGTTTAGGAATGGGGTAGGTGTAGACATTAATAAAACACAATCTAATAGGTAGGAACATTTAATTTATTGGTAGTTTCCAGCCGTAGCTGTCAGACAAGATGGCAGATTCGGAGTTATGATTGGTCAGATCGCCTGTCAATCAAGCTCTTTGCAAATGGTCAATTATGGAGTTTTACTGTAAATTTAAGTTAAATCTCTAAAATCCATTAATGTTGCTATAGTTCTTTTTACAGTAAATTTCTTCACACAGCTTTTGATATATACACTACATCTTACTTTAAAGCTTGCTGCGAGAATTTAACTGCAGTAGAACACTTACAATGAGCATAATGTTCCCTTTCAGTCGGTCATTCAGAGTCAAGTCGGAGACAACGAATTGGAATCTCGCTTAGAGAGACCAATCCACTTCGAGTGTAAACTAAATGAGCCAATTCACACTGGCATGCGATGATTGCATCCAGCTGCTGCTGATCACAGCGTGAACATAAAGAGGCAGCCAGTGCAACGCATACCAGCTTTTCGCTTCGGAGCCGAGCGACAACATCGTTCTGCTCCTACCAAACTGCTTCGTGTGTGACGAGTCTAGTGTGCTCTCGGGAGCTTTTTGTGCTGGCAGACGGCGCTTCAGCGGTGGTCGTTCCTGTGGTTTACACTCGAAGTGGATTGGTCTTTCTAAGCGAGATCCCAATTCGTCGGTCACCGACGTGACGTCTCCGTTCCCTCCTTCAGGGAACGAGGGTTACATACGTATCCGAGACGTTATCACTTATTGGTGTGGACACTATTACATTCATCATTGTAGTTGTATGTAATTGTTATAGTTTTAGTTTATAATAGAGAGAGAACTGCTATATATTAACTGGTGTTTGACAAATATATAGCGTGAGGTGCAAGCTTAGCGAGAATTTTTTAGTTACTAATTTTAGGACCATTATTCTCTCTCAAGTTATGAAAAACGGCAGATAATTGGGGTATTATGTGTTGTAAAGTGAGAAGAAACTCCTGTTAAGTGCGTAGGAGGGAATGCAAGGAAAGAAACTGAACATTTTTAACTGCATATCCAAGAAGATGAAAGCAGCGGGAATATCCCAGAATGCTGAGAGAATGCTCAGAATTAGCATTAAACCCATAAAGACGTAATACAAATTAGTAATTAGCAGAATTACTTCCTGCATTTGATGTTATTAACAACAGTACTATTTTGTTGAACCAGCGTGGCTCAAAAAACAGAGATGTAACCTTATTTCTACATTTTCGGGAAACAGTCATGACTAGTTAATTTCTCCAACAATACATTATACTACTTTGGTAAGCAGTCTTTGTATGGGAAATGCACCCCAGGTCGATTTTTGGACCGTTTACGATCATGAAAGCTGGGTCTTGTTGAGATGATAGCCTGTCACATTGACGGGTAATCAGCCAATCACATTGACATTGCCCTCTCTCATGTTATGTGACACTTCATATTGTACTTCCCTTCAACTTTCACGCCACTGATCATCTGTATCTGTGAGCAAGAACAATATGCAAAAGAACAATATGATACATAGAAACATCAAAAGAACAATAAATACTGAAAAAAAAGGAGCAGGAAGCAGAGCATTAGAAAGGAAAAGACAGAACTGTGTAGATGAGTGTGTCTTTATGAAGCGGAGGATAACGCCCGACTAAAGGTCAACCATGCATGAGAGAGATGTGATGGAGAGATAATGGAAAAGAAAGAAAGCAATACGGAGAGGCAAAGGAGCTACAGAGACATGGGGGGGGGGGTTGTTTCTTGACAAAGAACATCTCTGTCTATGATGGTGTCTGGTGTCCCTTGACCAATGATTCACTGTGTGTGTGTGTGCTTATGGACTGGCATATTATTCAGAGACTGCACAAGGAAAAGGGAGCGGATGTGAATTGAAAATTTGAATTTCAGAGCAGTATACCTGCAAACACAGACACTTAAATATTGCTTTCAAGATAATTACTAGTGGTGTCTGTTAAGGTCAGTGATTTGAACAAGCAACAAATAAAACTTGAACAAATAAAAATCCCATATTCTTACACTGAAAAAGGGACCTGAAACTAGAGACCAATATATTATAGAGACTTAAAAATCACATTCATTTTTAACGGTAACTCATAAACAGACCAAAGACAGACCTACTGTGAGCTGTAAAGCTACTACTGTAACTAATGGTATTCGCTTTTGCTAAAGCCATCAGTCTGCATTATTTAATCGTATTTTTAAATCACCATGTTTAACAGTGCAGGTCCTGGTGAGAAACTACATTACCCATGATTCAATACATTTGTCTTTCTATGGACTAAATAAGGTCTATGCTTCATATAGAGAGATATAATGTAATAATATAGATTGCTCTTTCCGTTTTGCAATTTTTTACAGCATAACTCATCAATGTCATTATCTTCATTCTTAAAGCAAACTTTTTGCCTAATTAAATTTGGTGACTAGATGTTGGGCTGTTGCGCTTTTCATCTGGTGTGCATTATATTTGAAGTAAGTGGTTTACCATCGGGTTTGGGTTTCCTGAACTAAAGGAAGTTGAGTCACTGTATAAATTAACATTAGATGTTTTGCTTCTTTACAGTTAATCAGATAAGAGACAAGATCGTTCCAAATTTAGCCTAACATACACTTCTGTGCCAGTAATACACGCAGTGCAATCACAGTAAAATTGGTTATCGCTATGTCAATCACTGCAATTACAACAGTGAGTCCCACTTTTATATACAGATTAATTAGCAGTGTGTGGCCATTGTTCCTCTTAGAAGCATGAAAAATAAAACTTTTAAATTATTACAATTATGCTTGAATTATGCAATATAGCCTAGAAAGCACACAAAGATCACTCCCTTTATAGCCACTAAAATCTGTCACTCAGGTCATAGCGGACTCACACAGTTCTCTTATATAAGCTCTCTACACTACACAATTAATCTCTTATGTG
This sequence comes from Sinocyclocheilus rhinocerous, assembly GCF_001515625.1. NCBI lineage: Eukaryota > Metazoa > Chordata > Actinopteri > Cypriniformes > Cyprinidae > Sinocyclocheilus > Sinocyclocheilus rhinocerous. Next base: position 1,068,714 of record NW_015634483.1, read on the forward strand.
TATACACTTTGTTATAATGAAAGGAGCGCTCAAAACTCCACATTGAACAATAAACTCCTGCGTTTTGAGCCATATTGAGTGGATTATGACTTAAATGTATCTGATTGGCCATGACATCAACAGAAATCAACAGATATGTCTGTGATTGGCTACATTGCTTAACGATGCAAGAACACGTTGTAAAAAGAAACCTTTGATGCTCTCCAGAGTGCAAACACAAATACGCAGTGGAGCGTTAGCCAGATCTGTTTCATCACACACACCGTTAAGTACACAGTCTTGTACCTTTGTCTTTTTGTCTGAATTTCAAATTTGTATAATTGTTATAATTTTTTTTTAATGCAATGTAATGTAATGTATGTATGTATGTATTGCTTCAAATCAAAGTTTGTAATATTGTGATTCACCTCATAGCTGGTTGGTTTGGTTCTTGGATTACAACTCTTTAACAAATAGCTTTTAAAGATTCCTATGAAAAACATGAATGGAAAAAAATACTTCTGCAATCAAGGTACACAGCAATGTCCTAAAACCATCTTTGACAACCTCCTAGAACAACCTACAGTATAAACACCAATCCCTGAACAACCACCCTGAACCCTGGCAACTGCATACTGTCTCAAGACATTAAAACTTTTTAAATATTAACATTAAGTTAAATATCATCGTAGCAACACCTTGCAACCATCAACAACACTATGGTAGTGACTTTTGCGTGGGTAACAACACCCATATTCATTCACATTCATTAAGCACGATTTCTTTGTAAACCGATTCTAAAAAATATTACATAAATTGTCACATTAATGCATCAATACCATTTCAGAAATTTCCTCTGCTTTTGTTTCATGAATGAGGTAAATTATTAAGCGTGCCACAAAACTAACTCACATGCAAAAAATTCCCTCCAAAATGTTTCATGCTGCAGTACTTTGATCAATAAATCCATACTCAACATTCCCTGCACACAGTAGCCCGGGGCGATGCCTGTCCTACTTGGGCCGAGCTTCTACCTCTCCAATCTAATCACAATCTCCTGCACTAGCTGAGTGTCCATTAGGTTTGACTCAGGACAAAGCCTGTTTATTACGGCCCCCAATTGAATCAAAGATAATCAAATCAAAAGAATCATTTTTTTAGCTTGCCGGCGAACAGAGTTCACATGGCCAAGACAAGATGTGCTTTTACTCAATTTTACAATGTTCACTGGAACGTTTTTGTGTCTTTTATTTTGGGATTGTTTTAGAAACTAATGACTAGACCTAGATGGAATCTGGTAACGTTTTCCACAGTTTTTCTACACTCTTTTAGTAGATAACAGAAAATCAAATTATTCAGTAATCAAACTTTGTGGAACATTTTTCAATTCTGTGGAAATTAGCTTTTTTGTAGATACAGATTCCATGTCAAGATCTGCTAATATTGTAACTAACTTGATCTTAAAGTAATAGTTGCCCCAAAAAATCTGTCATCATTTAGTCACCTTCATGTCATTCCAAACCTGCATGATTTTTTTTCTGTGTTGTTCTGTGGAATTTTGAAGAATGTTTGTATGTGTCCATACAATGAAAGTCAATGGGGTCCAAACATTTTTTCACAGTGTCTTCTTTTGAGTATACATGTTTGGAGCAATATGAGGATGAGTAAATAAAGAACTTAAACACACCCGACCTTATTCAAGCAGAAAGAATTTGTGTGCAAACTGTTCATTTTTATTTTTTTGAACTTCAACTATCAACTCAATACCACAATTTACATAAAAGTGGTTTTATGAATGATTTGCACAAAAATATTATTGCAGCAGTTGCAATAAAAATATTTGTGTAAATAATTTATATAACTAGTTTTATTTAAACTGTAAAAAAAATAAGCAAAGTGTTCTTCTTGTGTTCCATGAATGGCTGTACCTCCTTTCATATTCTGTAATAACTGCATGATTTATGCAATTTTAACTTGCTTTAGAAATCTCTCATGCCAATTCCTTCTTTTTAGCAACTAACAGATTTTGTCTTTTTCTTTGTCTTTGTCCCTTTCCTCCAACAGATGTAGATCCTCCTAACAGCTCAACCTTTCCTTCTCCTCTTCCATATGCCACACCTTCTCCTCCTCCTTTTTCTTCTCCCTCTTATTCTTCTTCTCGTGCTCCATCAGATGTCTTGTATACAGCCAAGTCTCCTCCTGACAGTCCTACGGAGAGCGTGACCACGGCTGACCCTGGGCTGAAGAGACTCCATGGGCTGAGTGACAACCTCATTCCCATCTACACCTCTATACTGGCTGCAGTGCTGTTGGGCCTGGTGGCCTTCATCATCTTTAAACGGTGAGGAGGACCAGATTCATTCTCTTCCTGAGCTGTTTTCATCTCCACTCACAAAGCATTGTACAGCTATGTAGGCTTTAGTTCAGCTATATTTATAAACTAAACAAGCAAAAAAAAAACGCTTCTAGGCTGTTTTTACTGACTGATAACAATGTAGAAAAAAATTCAAATAAGGCAGCTAGTTTTCTGAGCAGACAGAGATGGAGGTTGTGGGGGGAAGGGCTCATAAAATATTAAAATCACAGCTGGAGGGCATAATTTTGACCCGCTTTTGTTTCTTTAGGGTGTGAATGTCCTGGTGCTTTCAAATCATTGCTTGTTTTGAGTGGTCCAACGTCTCAATTTCTGGCAAAACCAATAGGGTGTGTTTGGGTGGGACAAGCTTGTCTGAACAATGGCAGGGGGAGGAAGAGTGGTGCAGAAACATCACACTTCAATTTTAAGTTAGAAATAAAAACTGATTTTCTAATCAAATGTTCTGATGCTTTCTTTAATATCTTTCAGGTGGAACAGTTGTAAGCAGAACAAGCAAGGAGCCAATAATAGAGCATGCAGTGCAAACCCCAGTCAGACCCCTTCTCCTGAGGGAGAGAAACTCCACAGTGACAGCGGCATCTCAGTGGACAGTCAGAGCTTACAGGAGGGCCAGGGGCCTCCACATACAGGTACAAACCCTTAAATCATATACTGTATATATATGATAATTAATTATATATATACAGTTGTGCTCATAAATTTACATGCCCCTTGCAGAATATGCAAAATGTTAATAATTTCTTTATGGGAGAGTATTTAAATAAATTATACAACTTGATTTTACTGACGGTAGTAAATTTACTGATATTTGTGCCATTATTTAATGCCCAAAGAAATCATGTCTTAACCCATGTTGCACTTCACATGGTTGCGATAGTTGCTAAATATCTCTGCTCTTGGTAGTTTGCGTTGATCATTATGGAAATGAGCCTGGTTTTTCTGTTCTTTAACTTGCTCATTGTCAGTAGATCACCTGCAAAACTTCCCACTCCCATCTGCACCTTTTTGAGATTTACAGCATCACGCTAATTTTCCCTATTTAATAAACCTGGCCCCTAGACAGGTGGAGCTGGTGGTAGTAGAGGGTTTCAGAGGAACTCTGCGGGACCAGCTTGTAGCATATACTGAACCAGACTATTTAAATATTGAGTAAGCAAGCTCATTTACTGCAACAGTTTAATGCAGCAGTTGTATGATTATTTGTAATTTATATAAAAACAATATACATATATAAACAAAAAAAGAACTTTTAAGCTACAATCCAAGTTGTACAGTAAATTTTAGTTTAAACCTATTAGGCTGCACATTCTAAAGTTTCATAAGAGAATTTTATATATATATATTTAGCAAGGGGCCCCCAGGCCTCCAGGCTCCATGCATTTGTGTGGTTTGCGTTGTGGTTATGTCTACATAATTCCTACCATTATGTCACTACTACCACTACTACAAACAAACAGGGTATGGGTATAAATATGGTTTGGGACATTTTGTAGACTTACATTAGGTATATTAATCCAAATGGCTAAATGTAGTCTTTTTGTTTTAGTGGTCAAGATAGATGGAGGTTCGGCCCTCTCCTTGCCCTTACACACACGGGAGGAGGTTGAGAAACTGCTAAATCATACCTGTGAAGGGGAGGAGTCAGGAGCCAATGAGGAAACCGATTGGTGCAGCCTGGCAGGTCTACTTGGATACAAAGAAGAACACATTGCTAATTTCAAGCAGGAAGAAAGGCCCATCCAAGCCCTTCTGTCTCATTGGGCTAGCCAGGATTCAGCTAACATTGATACGCTTTGCACAGCACTGAAGAAGATCAATAGGGAGGATATCGCGCAGAGCATCACAGTAAAACCAACTGCTACATCTACCGTATGAGAAAACATGAGCTTGCAAACACACACATTCTCCCAAGCGCTCAAATACACACCTTACATTGCCTTCAGCATACTTCGATGTTGATGTATCACCTGTGAAGTTGATGTATCACTATATCCTTAACTTTAGGCTGTAAACTCAAGTGTCGTTTCCCTTTACCTTTGATTATGACCAAACTGTGTGCAAAGAATGCACAATTTAGTAAATATTGTTTGCATGTTCCTTTAATTTGAGGAAAGCCATACGGACTCGAACATGGATATTCATGTCTTTCCTGAAGAAATTCACCATAAATGACTTATTTTGTCTTCTGGGAAACTTTTTAATATTTATGTAGCTTCTTAAGTGCAGTACCAAATGAAAAAGTATGACCTTTAAACAAAATAAGAAAAATTTACACATCAGCATCCTGTTCAAAAGTTTACACCCTCTGGCTCTTAATTGTGTTGGCTTCTTGAGCATCAGTAAATGTTTCCACCTTTTGTAATAGCTGTGTACGAGTCCCTCAATTGCCCTCAGTGTGAAAAGATGTATCTCAAAATCATACAGTCACTGTTGGAAAGGGTTCAAATATGCAGAAGATGCTGGAAAACCAAAGAATGTGCAGGAACTGGAGGATTTTTCTGAAGAACAGCAGGCAGTTGAACTGCTCAGGACCAACAAGGGACTCATGAAGTTTGGGACATTTTGTAGACTTACATTAGGTATATTAATCCAAATGGCTAAATGTAGTCTTTTTGTTTTAGTGGTCAAGATAGATGGAGGTTCGGCCCTCTCCTTGCCCTTACACACACGGGAGGAGGTTGAGAAACTGCTAAATCATACCTGTGAAGGGGAGGAGTCAGGAGCCAATGAGGAAACCGATTGGTGCAGCCTGGCAGGTCTACTTGGATACAAAGAAGAACACATTGCTAATTTCAAGCAGGAAGAAAGGCCCATCCAAGCCCTTCTGTCTCATTGGGCTAGCCAGGATTCAGCTAACATTGATACGCTTTGCACAGCACTGAAGAAGATCAATAGGGAGGATATCGCGCAGAGCATCACAGTAAAACCAACTGCTACATCTACCGTATGAGAAAACATGAGCTTGCAAACACACACATTCTCCCAAGCGCTCAAATACACACCTTACATTGCCTTCAGCATACTTCGATGTTGATGTATCACCTGTGAAGTTGATGTATCACTATATCCTTAACTTTAGGCTGTAAACTCAAGTGTCGTTTCCCTTTACCTTTGATTATGACCAAACTGTGTGCAAAGAATGCACAATTTAGTAAATATTGTTTGCATGTTCCTTTAATTTGAGGAAAGCCATACGGACTCGAACATGGATATTCATGTCTTTCCTGAAGAAATTCACCATAAATGACTCATCAAATCAAAATCATTCATTTTATGTTTAACACATTTCAACATCACAACTATACAAACTACACACCACATCCATCTTTAGCATACCGATCGTTATGCTTAAGTATAAGTTAAAAAAAAATGTTTTTTAGCATTCTTTAATCCATTTGTCTGTCTCTGTACGGGAACCTCTATGTAACATCCATAATGCATACCGTAATGCATATGCTAATGATATGTCAAATGTGGCCAGTTCAGTCATTGTCTATGCATTGAGTGTACCATAACCACTAACCATATCCACTGATTATATCCTGTCAGAGTTTGACCCCTGACCTCTCATGTACACAGTCGATGTTGTGCTCCTGTGCTTTAAATACAACCAGATACAGTATGAGAAGAGCCAGTCATAGACACATGAATAAGAGAAGTCATAACACTCAATATGGAGACTGTAAAAATTGTGGAAATTGACAGTTGTTAGCTAAAGAACCTAGATTTATGATGCCATTATTGTCAGATTTTTGCTTATTTGATTGTAAATTAAATAATGAGCCCTGATTTCCTACTTGCTATTGCTAGTCTGTGCCAGGTGGTATTAGGGAGAGGGACATTTTCATCATAGAGAGCATTGGATTGGACCAAACATTGTGTAGCGCTCAATATTTTCTGTGATTTAAAGGTAGTAAAAATATCTGGTACATTTTTATTTGAATGTCAACTTAGAAGTATAATGGCATATAGATGAACTAAAAGTATTCATGGGTCTTTAAAGCTACTCTATCATGAGTAATCAACTGCATTTCTTGGTTCCAGGTCAGTAACAGAGAGGAATGTTTCAGTAAGAGTTCAACTGTCATGTAGACATTGTCAATATATATATATATATATATATATTTTTTTTTTTGTTGTTGTTGTTTTTGCAGAGAGATACAATGGTGAAAAAAGAAACATTAGCGAAGGGTACAAAAAATTGGATAAACTTGAAAAGAAATTGTTACAGCCAAAATTATTTATGGTTTGGTTCAAACTTAAAATTTTGAATTCTTAATAATTAAAACAATTTCTTCCCAAATACAAAAACATTCAAACTAGTATTTATATCATACCATTCTTAATCAATTCATCCCATTTAAATCAATTCAAGCCAAAATGTTACTTAATGTGGGTTAAAATAATATATATTTTTGCCGTTTTACAACTTATCAACTTCTATAATTAAAATGTAGTTTTGCAGTTTATTTGCCAGTGGGTGGTTGTTTATTGGCCCAAGTTAAAAGAGCCAAAACCAAAATCTCTCTGACATTGTAGTCTTGTGGCTTGTCCAAATTTTGAGAAAAATTTAAGAAAAATTTTAATCGATGTATAATTTTCGCCCAAGTTTGTTCAGACCCATAAACCTAGAGCATGAGTATTAGCAATGGCAGAGACACCACTAATGTGTTCATTTAATGTTGTCTTTATCAGTGTTTGTTCTGTCTGCATCTGGGCAGGTGACTCAGAACATTCTAGATGGAATTAATAAGCAGGAGGTTTTGTTGTCCTGGTGGTCCGGCTGAAAGATGATAGCAGTTTCCTTTTTTGTTTTTTTTTACTTTTTTCTTTATTACAGCGGTAATGTGACACTGGTCACTACCTGGCTCAGGTCATCACCATGACAAAAGCGCTTAGCCATGCAGTCTGTGACCCAGATAGACAAATGTTAAAGACACAAGACACATATCTGCTCATATAAACACACACCAAAGAAACAAGCTTCCCCATAAAATTAACCGGTGACTGATATGAGCGTTTAGGGTGATTAAAAGCGACTCTTTTGAAGGCAAAATACAGGGTTCCCACGGTCATGGAAAACCTGGATATTTCAGGGAATTTTAAGGATGATTGGACGTTCATTGGTCAAAACGTGTGGGAACACTGAAGGACTTAGAAACTAGAAGAGCGTCTCAAACAATTTAAATCTTTTGTGCTTATTGTAATGTTAGACTCTAAGATTCAGCAGCATGTTAATGGATATAGTACCAAAAACTGAAATGATCCGATGTAACAATTTGTGCAACTGATATATTTGGTTCAAATACTGACATTGGTGTAGGATACAGTTGTCTTTAGAAATCAATTCAAATGAAATATCCAGGGCTTTATAATGTCTCAGGGTTTGTGTGGAGATATGCCCATCTATCACTATTCCATATTATTTCTAAGTTGTCAGTATATCAGTGGCCTTATAATGAAGTGTTATAATGGAGGTTGCAGGAAGCACTAGCTGATCTTCTGAACTTCAGCACAGACTTTTGGACTCGTAAAGTTTTTTTTACAAGGATGGGAAATGGTCAGAAAAGGGAGAAATGTTTGATGTGCTTATGCAAACGATATAAAACAACATTAAAATTCTCTCGCTGCATGATTGTCAGTATTCATAGATTCTTGTGATGTTCATTCAGTTCGAAAAGCGATGCAGAAGCGTACATTATTAATATATTTGAATATTACAGTTAGCCTAAATACTGAAGAAAGACACTTTTAAACTCTATGGCCATACATTTTTCTGAAAAATGCAAACACACTGTAATTTGTATCTTAAAATGAAGGCATTCTCCATTTCTGGATGTGATTTTTTTTAATCTTTTTTTTTTATACAAGATTAGAGTGTAGCACTTACAAAGTATAATATACATTTTGTATAACAATTGTAATTTGTATCTTAAAATGAAGGCATTCTCCATTTCTGGATGTGATTTTTTTTAATCTTTTTTTTTTTATACAAGATTAGAGTGTAGCACTTACAAAGTATAATATACATTTTGTATAACAAATACCTTAGATAGATTAATATCAGGTCTGTGTTGTTGTTTTTTTCTGTTCAGTATATACATAATTTTCCTGTGTTTGTGATAACTGCTTTTATTATTATTTTTAATTATTGTTCTGGAGGTCAATATCAAACAATCCTGCAACCATAAACCCAACAAACTAAAAGAAAGTCACATGATTTGCCACTGTTCTTCAGCCTTTATACTATTTTGCTGTTTTTTTCATGTATGAAATCCTTTTGATTATTTGACAAATGTGCCATTTTGGTTTGAATTTATTTGTAGACTATTTTTGTAGTGTTACACACAATATCAGAGCACATATCTCTGAGATGGATGTACTAACGTGGCACATTGCTCTCTGACAGTCACACTTGTGCAGTTATTGGACATGGAGTTGCTCAGAAACCCCTAATACCCAGAGACTGAATCTTGCACTTGGTAGATGAGCTTTGTGAGATGAGTATGAGGAGCATGAGATGGTGAGCAGATGTTTTGTTGGGTTTATTTGGACACAGGTTCCGCAGGAAGAAACAATACTGAATGTTACATGTATTTACTGTTCTGTACACTGTATCATATAAATGTGAATTTACTAGAATTCATAAAGTAGGTTTAATGCAGTTACTATTACAAATAAGAAATAAACTAAATAAGATTGCAAATGGACATTTGTCTGATGTTTTTTCACACACACACACACACGCACGCACGCACGCATGCACGCACACACACACACACACACACACACATGTACACATGCACACACAAACACAAAATGATGGGTTTCCATGTTTTATGGGGACTTTCCATAGACGCAATGGTTTTTGTACTTTACAAACTGTATTTTCTCTCCCTAAAGCTACCGCTCACACAAAACTTTCTGCATTTTTCGATTTTCAGAAAACTTCATTCTGTATATTCTGTTTTCCTCATGGGGACCAAAAAATGTCCCCACAAGGACAAGGAATTTGGATATTGCCATCTTTGTGGGGACATTTTGTCCCCATAACATAGTGAATACCTGAAAAAAAAACATGCAAAAAAAGGTTCCACTTCTTCTGTATGGCATATATCAACCTCAAAGGTATAAATTTGCACATTATTGTGTATGGGATATTGGAAAGAGGAAGAACAAGAAGTAAAAGGACAAAATTAGTTTTATGAATTGCATGCATTTTCATTTTGGACAAGGTACAGTTACATCAGATTTATAAATATTGCATGTTAGTTTCTACAGTCATAGCAAATGTATACAGGTCACACTTACTGCACTACATATCAAAATATAATGTTGCTAATAAAGTAGGTACTGTATTCACATAAACACATTTACAAAAAAATAGTCTAGTCTAATAGAAATGTGTAGAAAACAAGATGTAGGAAACAGCAGACAACGCATAATCTATTGAATGTACCAAAGCATTAGCAATTTGTTCAAAAGGATGAGAAATTGCTTTTATGATCTTCACAAGTGAGTCGATGATGTGGAGGTTGAACAACTAGTTTTGAGAATTTTGATCTGAGACATGTACCAAAGTGACTGAGAAACGCTTGACTGAAACTGCAAATTTAAATAAACATTTGCTTAAAATGTATTGTCTAAAATACGGATGAATCTCACTGCAGTGGTTTGATCGTGCTGTAAGTTTATACATATCATATCACCGTGGGCTCATAGGGATTTATTTAGAAAATAAATCACTCAATTTAAAATGAAATCTGATGAATCGTACTGATGTTTCAGGTCTCCTAACACTATTTGACTTGTAGTTCTTACATCTGCACAAATGGTATTAGGAACAGTGTTGACAGAACTGATGACTTATTAAGCAAACGGTCATCAAAGCCAGCATTCCTCTGCGTATGTGTGTGTGTGTGCGTGTGTGTACCTGGTATTTCTTACGTTATGGGGAACTTTAGAAAAAATAAATATTATGGAAAAAATATACTTCAAAAGAATATGCTTAAGTGCGTACTGAATGCAATGTTTTTTAGACACTTAATTGCATGTTATTTTCAGTTGAATGCAAATTTATTATAGTTTAAATTTACATTAAATCTGATTAAACTTAAGAATCTTCTGTGACCCACATAAGTACAAACTAAGTACATCTTAATCTTAATAGGCATGTATTTTTATTAGTGCTGTGCAACGATTAATCGCAATTCATCACATCCAAAATAAAAGTTTTTGTGTACATAATATATGTAGAGTATGTGTACTGTGTATATTTATTATGTATATATAAATACACACACATGCATGTATATATTTAAGAAAAATAGTTTATGTTTAAATATATGATATAAATTATATGAATAGAATTATATACATGTAAATATTTTCTAAATATATACTGTATGTGAGTGTCTTTATATATATGCATAATAAATATACGCAGTACACACACATATATTATGTACACAAAAACGTTTATTTTAGATGTGATTATTCGTTGCCCAGCACAAATTTTTATAATTACTTATATTGTTTCTGAAATATGTTTAAACTGCCAATACTGACAAGTATTTATGGTGAACTAAAAAATACTTTTTGTCATTTCTATTGAAACTTGTATGTCATGTATTTTAATGTAGTTGTAATTACACATCTGTAATGATGAAGTTGCAATTTAGTACATTTCAAATATATTAACTTTAAATGTAATATCAAATAACACACTACAGTTAAAAATGATAATCAAGTACTTCATACAGTATGTGCTTTAGTATGTCAGTCAACACATTTAAATAAGTGTATTTCTTTAAAGCAAGGCATTATTATTATGATGATGATTATTATTATTATTAAAACAAATATTTAAAATGAACTTTAAACATTTTAATTGGACATTATTACTAAGTAGTCACAGTACACACACATATATTATGTACACAAAAACGTTTATTTTAGATGCGATTATTCGTTGCCCAGCACTAATTTTTATAATTACTTATATTGTTTCTTAAATATGTTTAAACTGCCAATACTGACAAGTATTTATGGTGAACTAAAAAATACTTTTTGTCATTTCTATTGAAACTTGTATGTCATGTATTTTAATGTAGTTGTAATTACACATCTGTAATGATGAAGTTGCAATTTAGTACATTTCAAATATATTAACTTTAAATGTAATATCAAATAACACACTACAGTTAAAAATACTTTACATGTGCTTTAGTATGTTAGCCAACACATCAAAATAAGTGTACTTCTTTGTAATGATGAAGTTGCAATTTAGTACATTTCAAATATATTAACTTTAAATGTAATATAAAATAACACACTACAGTTAAAAATGATAATCAAGTACTTCATACAGTATGTGCTTTAGTATGTCAGTCAACACATTTAAATAAGTGTATTTCTTTAAAGCAAGGCATTATTATTATGATGATGATTATTATTATTATTAAAACAAATATTTAAAATGAACTTTAAACATTTTAATTGGACATTATTACTAAGTAGTCTTTTATTTAATCAATATTATATATTCTGCAAGTGCAGTTTTTATATAAACGATGAAATATGAAATATAAAAATGATGAAAAACGTAGGTCATTGGCAGTGAATAAACGTTTACTTACATTTCTTGAAGTTTGTTTACATTTTCTCCTTTTGCACTCTAGAACTATTCAGGCAATCATCATTTAACAACAACAACAAAAAAAAAGGCTTTACACATTGGTCAAATAGTATACTCTTGTCTAAATGGGAGGTTCTTGGCCATGGAATAAACTGCAATGCAGACCAGACTCTGCTGATAGTCAAAAGCCTGGATAAGTGAGACTATTTCTCATGCTTAGTCGACTGAATCTCCCACCAAGCTCCATATAACTTTTTATTTATTTTTTGCTTCGTAGACAAAAACAGACAAATAAACATGCGGTACCCATGCCACCAAGTGCTGTGGAGGGCATTTATGGGAGAAGAATGTGTGTGTTTGTGTGTGTTTCTGATCATACTTCTCTTTGCTATTGAACAAAATAATCTGGCTCTCTTGGCTCCTGTGCAGTCAAATGGTTCTGAATTGCAATTAAATACATGTGGTTACAGACCAAACAATAAAACGGTTAATTGTGCATTAACCCTCTGAATTTCCTGCTCTTCCAAGCAGTGTTTGCTCCATTTCTGGCCTCACAAAATGTTCCTTGATTCAATAATAACAGGGAGGAATATTCTAATGATGACTGAAGTTTTCTTGTCTAAGTCATATGAACTAAAGCTGTAATGGGGGAAAATTTGGCAAATTACTGCTTTTTTTTTTTGCCTGTTTACTTTATAAAACAATCACATACTACTTTTGCAACAAAGAAATGTACTGAACTTGTGCAAATATAAATGAATGATTACTATTTGTTTGATGAACTGGAACCAAGTGGAATGTATGGGAGACGAAAACACAATCAGTCAGTGTTTTGCAATATTCATTTGGTAAAATGACAACCTCTAGCCAGAAAACTTTATAAGTCTTTATTTTCTTGCTTGAAACCAGTAGACCTCTCTCCTCTTGTGCCATCTGAAGATTCCATCTGCAGGGATATATTATTTTTAAAATTTATTTATTTTTTAAATTGCATTTATGACTTGTTTACTGGCAGCTGGACATTTTTCTTTCTGTTCGTCTTCAAGTTTCCCTTGACTTCCTATTCTTAACGACATTTCAAACCATGGAAGCTGCAATCAGGAAGTGTTTCATATCTTTTTATAGTCTTTCACTATAAGTTCCCCTTAACTTCCATTTCAAAATTACATTTTAGTCTGTGGAAACTGCATGCAGGAAGCACTTAGAATTCTTTTTATAGCCTTCCAGATTTCAAGATTCGATTTTTCTTCATTTGTGGTCATCTTTTTGCTGAGAGGTTCAAAGAGACACAGAATCACAATCTGGAATCGTCATGGCATAATAGTAGCCTAACAAGTCAGTTGGGCTTTGAGTGTGTGTGTATGTGTGTGTGTGTGATTTTCAAAATCATTTGTTTATTCTGTTAGTTAGAGTTATTTATAGATAATGTTTATGAAGAAGTCACATTTCTCCATGTCATTCTAAATGTTTTGAGGTTAAATGTCAATGGAACATTTGGTAAGTAGCAAACATCACTGTACCAGACCCCATTGTTCTTGTGGTATTTGTATAGAACAATATTTGTTCTTAAAACAGTTTCATATTGATGTTTTCCTGTAAAATCCAATATAAGTATAAACATAATGAAATACTTATGAAGGTCTGAATCAGAAGAGAAATGCACCGATCACAGATCACGCACCGCTTACAAGAAAAATCAGTCCAAAATAGTTCTAAACAAATATGTTGGTGGATTTTTATGTGAGAGGACAAATAGGGATTGGCTTTTTCATTGGAGGAGGAGTTATTATGAATTATGCACTTGTATTTTGGCCAGAAGCGATGGTTTAATGTTAAAATATCATGATGGATTTTGTTTCTTATGAATACACATTTTCACTTCACAAGACCTTAATTGATGGACTGGATTTGTAGATTATTGTGATGTTTTTATCAGCTGTTTTGGGCTCTTATTCTGACGGCACCCATTCACTGCAGAGAATCCATTGGTGAGCAAGTGATGTAATGCAAAATTTCTTGAATTCTGCAATTTCTCAAAAAAATTTATTTTAGGAAAAAAAAAACTTCAGAAAGTGTAAACATGATATTTTATTTTTAATAAAAGCAAATGTATAAATAGAGGACAATTTTGGGAACATGCTAATTTGAAAAAAGTCATTACACACAAACTCAGTCAAATTACTTTAATTCAGTATCATTATCATATCATATCATATATCATAGCATATCGTGTTTTAGTCAAATAAAAAATCAACATTCCAAAATGACATTTGAGTTAAAGAATTTTACTCAACAGTGATAAACTTCTAAATACCCTATATTTGTTTCTAGAGCCTATGAATATAATGAAGTGAGATAACAAGATCCCTAAACAGGCCTAAAGCATCTGTCATAACCCCTTCCTCTGGTATTTACTGTACTCCACCCTCACAAGAAACTCACTCAACCAGTTGACACCTATAACCTTTCAACAAAAGTGTGACAGGGCTTAAACGGCTCTTGTCTGTTTGTATAAAGGACTTATTATTAGTATCACTTTCCAAGAATTTGTCATTAATGTGATAAGAACTTTGAGGTGTAGTTTGATGCATTGCTGCACCTTGATATTCTTAGTTTGCTTGTCCTGTCATGCCACTCCCGACAGCAACTGAAAACATACACAAACACAAACACAAACTCAAAACAACACAGAATTTAAAGATTACCAAATTAACGTCTGTCTATGTGTGTACCTTTGTGACAGCTCTTTGCTTCACATGAGCTCAGAACAAATACAGCCAGAAGAGAGAAAGAACGTGACTGGGCCTGAATGTGCAATATTATCAGTATGTGCGAGGAGTGAACGGCCTGTTATTGAACACATGTCTCTTGTTTATTCACCTCATCTGCCTGTTTACTGCACTCTCTATGTTAGTAAATAAATAAAAAGACTTTGTTAGATCTAATCAACATCAGAACACATTTGATAAGAATCTAGTGACCTATTTTTGGTAAAGGAATAGTTCATCCAGAAATTAAAACGTACTCATCGTCAGGTCTTCCAAGATGTAAATGAGTTTGTTTCATCATCATTAGAGGAACTTATCAGTATATCACTTGCTCACCAGTGGATCCTCTGCAGTGAATGGGTGCCGTCAGAATGATAAAAACATAACAGTAAACCACAAGTAATCCACACAAACTCAGTCCATTAATCATGTCATCCATCAATGTCTGTGCATATTTCTCCCCTGATTCAGACAAAACACAATTTTTACTGGAAAAGGCAATACTGTGTACTGTATAGAGGATTTTAACTGGAAATAGTAGTTTGAAGTTAAATACGTGTGGATTATTGTAATGTTTTTATCAGCCATTTAGGCTCTCATTCTGACGGCACCCATTCACTGCAGAGGATCCATTGGTGAGCAAGTAATGTAATACAAAATTTCTCCAAATCTGTTCTGAATAACACACTAAAAGAATTGTGCTTAATTGTATTGAATATGCACTTGCAGTTCACTTCATATCCTCAACTATATTTTTAAAATCTGTACTTGGAGATAATATAATATGAATGAAATAAAAGGTCACTTAAGTACACTTTCATGACTATTTTTCTTAAATACTCATGAAAGTTTACTCTCTTTATGTACATTTAAATACTTCACATTTGGCAGCACAGTCAAGCCATATTTCAAAGATTATAAGTAATTATGAAAAATTGCATATAAAGATGAGTGGGTCAAAAACACTCCTAAGTTCAACTAATTGCAACATTACATTCTTTTTTACTTTTAAATTAAAAAACAAGTACAAGGAGTTTAATATATTAAAGCAAAATTGTTACAAAACTCCCCTACTTTTTTACTGTATTGCCCTTTACTGGATTGGAACAATATCCATGAAGTCATTTCTAAAATATCCTGAAAATAAAAAACATGATGTCATATTGTTATACTCCATTTCAGCTTGATGCACAATAGGATCTTCATGGCCATGTAAACTAACTGTCCAGAAAGAGGTTGTGTTACTTTACAGTGGTTTGTTCATTCCTCCATAGCTAAATGATCAAAGAACTCCTGGATATTATATGTGTGTGCGAGAAGCGTCTGATATCAAATAGTGTAATGTGAGTCTTTGTATTGAACTGAGCCCTGTTTCGTAAAATGGAATACAGAGTTTCAAGTGAATAAATCTGCATTTGAAAGAAGAATTACATTATTAATTTATTTATTTTATTATTTATTTTTTAAAAGAATTAAATGTTCTTTGTAGCAAGAATATACACTTGTTCATGGAGTGTGAGCCTCAGTTGACACCTGAGCATAAGCAAAGCCCCATACAGTTAAATATCATTCATAAGTCATTCAGTCCAAACTGCACACCTGCCACATGTAAGGCCTGGCCTCCCCTTAGGCCTCTAGTGAATCCATTATAAAGTTTATAATCTACCACAAGACACAAGGCTGTTAACCACCTACAGATAGATGTCAGACCAATCACACTCAAGATAATGACTCAATAGTTTCCCTGCAGCTAAAACATCTCCTATAGGCTCATATTTCATACATTTTCCTTTTAAAACATCTCTTTCATTTCCGACCGACCACAAAGAATATATGAGGCCATGTACTACATACACACTCACAAATGTGATTTTCTAATGACTTTCATGCAATTAAAAGACAAAAGGTAAAATGAGAAAGACAACAATAAAATATATATATATGTTCAACTTAATAACAGTTACAGTACATGCTTACAACTAAAACAGCAGAGTTGACACACTGTTTATCCCCAAAATACATCAATCATGTTGTAAAACATGATCTTTGAGCAGAAAGTGAATAGTCGCTTTTCCACTGTCGGGCCAGTGCTTTAAACGGGCCGGGCAGGGCTAATAGCCTTGGACCTGTACCGAGCCCAAAATCACGATGCGCTTCACTAAAACCCTCCCTTTACACGCCTCCAGTGTTGCCAGACATACAATAATTATCGTATTTGTACGATAATTTAGACCTCTGTACGATGTATGATCAATAATGAAAAAAATCCCATAATGTACGATAATTTCAGAATTTTGTGAAACTTCAAATGGTGGTCGTTGTAATCATAGGGCTTCTATACTAATTCATCTAGCTGTGGATCCTACGTCTACCGCGCCCTGCTTTTAAGCCAACGAGCACTATGTTGCGGTCCATGACGGCATCAAATCTGTACCGCAAACGGACCCCCTTAACATCTGGAACTAGCACGATCACAAAACGAACATGAAAAAAGCGGCCGTTCCCTTTCGAGGGAACTTCGAACTGCGTCCTCTAGGGGTCGCTATGGGGAACGCCTTGGCATGCCCGTGATCGTGGGGTCTTCTCAAAGAAGCGTTATCTTTCTGACCATAGACCCCCAGCTCAAGTGAGCCTTCCATTTCTTCCTGATCTCCATATGGAGATCGAGAAGGAATGGAAGAGGCCGTTTTCCTCTCGCATCCATAAGTTCCAGCATACGAGTTATGCCAACATTGAGGGGATGCGTGAAAGCGGCTATGAGAGGATGCCCCTATAGAAGAGACGCTAGCTAGCTATCTCTCTGTGGGTGAGACATCCTCTCTCAAGGCTCCCTCCTTGCCATCTAAGCCCCTTCAGGCTACATCTCGCTTAAACGGCAGGGCATACGAAGCGACCTGGATAAGGGTCAGGGCCTTTCCCCTGATGAGGTAGCTGAGCTGCGCTGCACCACGGATCTTGCCCTCCGTGACACTAAGCAGGCCGCCACTGCTATGGGCAGATCTATGGCAGCCATGGTGGTAACGGAGAGACATCTGTGGGTGAACCTGGCAGATATCGGGAAGAAAGAGAAGGGCTTTCTCCTCGATGCTCCGGTTTCGCCTTCCGAACTTTTCGGTACCTCCGTCGAGATGGTGGTTGAGAAGTTTAGGGAGGCGAAGGCACGCTCAGTGGCCTTCAAAACCTTAAGTCCACGAAGGTCCAGGTCTGAGCCCGAACAACGCAGGAGTCCTGGCCCGTCCCGGTCTGAGGATCAGAGACTCGTACCCCTCCCCCACCTGCGGGTGGGGCTAGGAGGAAGCGCGAGTCAAAGGGACGTAGGCAAGACCTGAGGGAGGTGATCCAGATGAGTCGTTCTCAATGCTCTCGTCCGGACCAGAGTAAGACATGAAACATCTACTCACCTCCCTCGGGGGGTTTTACATCTGCCCTCATCTTCCCCTTCCTAATTCCCCTGTAACCACCATCAACTGCATTGCAACCTCCTGCACTTGCATTGCAGTCTCTCATGCTGGACCTATGATGTTTTGGTTAGGTTCTATGTCTAAGCATAGAAACTACCTTACTGATGGTCCGGACCCCAGGCTTCTTCGGATTTTGCCTCCTGAACTTAGCTCATGCGCGGGAACCATGGTGGGTGAGTATGATCCGTTTCAATTCTGTTCGCTGGTGGTTGTGTGTATCCTTCTGCTAGCCTTCTTTGCAGTGTTTCCGGCACCTGTCTGTTGTGTTTCTGACCTTGTTTAGGGTAGGTCCTCAGCGAGCACCCCCTCTGCTGGACTCAGAACCCTTGCTATCGACTCATTATGGGGATGGCCTCACTTGTCGATACTGGATCCAGACTGGATGATAGCCCTGTTCTCGGCTTCATGCCTCCTGGATCATGTGGCCAAGTCATTAGGCTTCTGTGGGAGCCTTCTTGGTCATCAGGTCCCCAGTACAGCACTGCAATCCCAGGACCTGCGGGTCCTTCCTTCTGGTGAGCTCTCCGGAGTGTATGCTTTGCGAGATGCCCCCTAGTTACTATCCTAGGTGCTTGGTCGTATCCCCTTAAAGGAATCTCTTCTTCTGATTCCAAGCCTTTGAGCTCTACCCTGGGTCCAGGAGGCCCGGCCTCTAACAGGTAGGTTTCTGGGGTATGTAGCTCGGGCCTTTGGACGAAGGGCATAATGTCACTGACAGCCGTTGAACCGTCCCAGGGGCAACTCCCTTAAGCTTTGGTAGAGTTGGTACTTAGTGCTCGCCTTTGTGCTTGGCATGCACTCCCCTCAGCATGGCGGCATGGGTATACCATTCCCCTAGAGGACGCAGTTCGAAGTTCCCTCGAAAGGGAACGTCTCAGGTTATGTATGTAACCATGGTTCCTTGAGAAGGGAACGAGACACTGCGTCCTCTAGTTTCCTTGCCATGCTTCGGACGCAAGCTTCAGACGAAGAAGCGGATGACGTGTTCTCCCGGCGCCCCTTTATACTGTGGTCGCACCGGTAGTGATGTCATAGGCTGTTGTCGGCCAACATGTTGTAGTTTTGAATGTATGCTTCAGACACGGGTCCCGCCAAGGCATTCCCCATAGCGACCCCTAGAGGACGCAGTGTCTCGTTCCCTTGTCAGGGAACCATGGTTACATACGTAACCTGAGACATTTGTTTGCATGTTTTGTTAAAGATTAAAATCGCAAAGCATCGATGTTTTACATTAATAAGTAATACATTGATCATAATGAATTAATTTATCAGGATTGAAAATTAGTCACACAGAAATAAAGCGATATGAACCGTTATTTCACAAAAGAAAGAGGACACAGCCTACTTATTCAGTCGAGTCTGTTTCTGTTTATTTGTAGTCACAGTATACATCACATTCATTAAGAATGATAATTTCTATATTTTTTTCCATCAAAAATACTACCTGAGTAGCAGAGGGAGCTCCCGAACAAAAACCATTATTATGATATTTTTTATGACGTACGTGGAGCTAAAGTCTCGAGATGAGACTTATGACAGATAAAATATGTTACTAAATAAATACACCATTGTGATAGAGAATGAGAAGCTGATGTCTGATTTCTTCAAGCAGTCGTATTTACCATGTTTACTGGTAACGTTAATGGCTAGCATGCATAGTCTTTTGCATCGCTTATAAATACCTATTTCTGCCTTGTATGGTGATCAACCACTGGATCTCAAACAGACGTTTCAAACACTCGCTGCTGTCTGAAAGTGAGTTTTGAGCTCAACTTATTTTGATGCTGGTGTTATCTATTAACTTTATGAAATGATCCGCGGCGCTGACACTCTCCAGACGCGGAAAAACTCCACCTTTGTTCATAGCCACTCCTCTAGCCCCAGTTGGCCCGCTTTGGCCCAAGGTTTTCGTCCGGCTAAAAAACCTACTGTCATTAACCAAATGACAGTGGAAACCCTACTGGCCCTGGCACGCACTAGCACGCCCGCTTTTGGCCCGACAGTGGAAACGCGGCTATTGCCATGAAAGAAAAAAAAAGTGAAAGATGAATGTTTATGAATATGTGTGCCCGTGAAGCACACAGTTTGCATACTTGATGGCAGCATCCAGTTTGCATACTTGCGTTGCTGTAACTACCATTGAGATGGACAGAAATGCTCATAGACAGCTGTATAATCACATGATTTGGCAGTTTTACAGCTTGTTAAGCTGCCTTCAAGTCATGAAGGAATTATCATATTATTAAATGAGTGCATGTGAATGGCACCATATTTTCATAATTGCCTGAAGGAAACTATTTAAGTCCTGATTTAGTTTGAGGGTGTGTCAAATAAAGAATCATTGCACAAGCAAATTGATGTTGCTTATTAGTATTCAGAGTTCAGTACAAGATCGACAGCATTTGTGGCATAATGTTGATTGCCACAAAAGGTTATTTTCACTTGCCCTCCTGTTTTCTTTTCTTTTCTTTTTTCTTTTCTATTGTCGGTTTTTTATTTTGGTAACACTTTATTTTAAGGTGTCATTGTTACACGTTACATGTGCTTACTATTATAATAACAATAAATTATGCATAATAACATAGAAATCCCCGGATTCACATCATATACAGTACAGTACATCATTCAATATATACTACAACGCACATAGAAGAGTATTGTTTATCTGACATCATGGAGCAGATAATAAAAATGTACTAGAATGAGTACAATAATCCTGCTCACCCTCCTCACCACATGATTAACATGGTACAAAAATCTTTACGCCAAACAAGACCAACAGGCTACAGTTATCCCTTACTGTACTCCACTGTCCTTATATCTCTCCTCTGCTGTTCTGTGGCTGAATCCCACTGGAGTGCTGCAATGGTGTCGAGTTTAGCGGCGGTATCGGTTATCAGGGATGGAGCGACATCAAAGCCGTGCTGTTAAAAGACACAGAGCTGGACTCAAGAGTGGAAATGAAGAACTTGCCTCTATCCAGCATTCTCAATCACAATGCATTCAGGGACTTTACATTCATGGAACAGAGGCTAAAGATGATGGGCTTTCTGAATTTACTTTAATGTGCTATTTTGGAAAGTTTACATCACTTAGAACAGTAAAAAAACACTTCACCTCTACAGGCTGCATGATTTGAGGTGTCATTCATGTCTGTTGTACAAATTATGTGTGAAAGTTTATTTATAGTTATGGGTTGTTTTAACCCTCAGATTTCTGATCCTAAATATGAGCAAATAATAAAAATTGATGCTTGACAGCACACACCATTATTTATTGAATATGATTACAATAAAAGCTATTGGAAATAAAAGAGAATGTGGCATAATTATATTTGCATAATTGTGACTTGTTGAACATGTTTAATCTTGATTACGAACTCTGTCAAAATAAAAAAAGACATCAGAGTGCAACAGTCAGGTTCCAGAAGTAAAAATCCCAGTATTTCTCACCATACGGGAACTGATTTTTAATGATAACCTATAAACCTTTAGAAACAGACTTACTGTGCGCTAAGAGATTGTTCATCAATGTTATTACATGGCACTCTGAAATACTTGATTCTGATAAGTCAGTTGCAAAATTCTGAGGTCAGTAACAGAGTTCAATAGTCAGAAAAGGTCAAAATATCTTTTTGGCAACCACTCATGCAGGTCAAATCAAAGTTCATGTTGTGATTCACCTCATAGCTGGTTGGTTTGGTTCATAGTTTATAACTCTTAAATGAAGACTTAAAAGAAAAAAAAAATCCCAAGGAGAAAAATGAATGGGAAAAATATTTCCAGAACCCAAACTGCTGAAAAAGTTGGCGGGCACTGATGAACTCTATTAGCACTGTAAGTGAATATTAAAAGAGCATTATGATTGTCTCAGAAATGAGAGTGATGCTTTCAAGCATAATTCTGACTGAGAAACAAAATCAGGTTAGTAATGACTAGCTCATTTTTTCCTCCATAAATCTCTGCGAATCAGATCTAATTTCAATCCTTATTCAGAAAGATGGAAGGAAGGCGGAGACCAGAGGGAACTTTATTTGACCCCAATACTGTAGGAAGAAATGCACCACCTACGCAATATCCATTCTTTATTTTCATAAAAGGTTTGACACTTTGTATTACAGTGTGTCTATATAATATACACATTACATAATACCATAAAGTATATATCTTTTGACTGTAAATGCCATAGTCAGGCTCATAAAAGTCACTGTTACAGTGTGCAGAGTGTCTGGAAATATATACATGCGGAAGCAATTTGTCTCTGAGATCTGAACTGATATGCTTAGAATGTGAAAAATTATAGGGCAGAACTTGACATTATTCATCGATATACAATAAATGTATAAATTCAAGATGGGGGATGGGGGGTTTGGGTTTGGGGGGGTCACCAGAGTAGCTTGGTGAATGGGACCTGAAGAGCAGATAATGCACCTGTTATTGTGGCTGTGTGTTTTGTGTGGGTTTTATATGATGGGCGGTTAGACCTTAGTCAGGGTAGACAGCATTTAGATTTTTTTTTCGTGGATGAAAATGAGGCTGTGAGTGATAGACATAGTCTTTACTGTGGCACACACTATATATAAAAACCCTACATGTAATTTTCATAACTCACAGCCAACTCACAACTGTTTTATTTCTGAATGTATTTTGAATGCATTTATAGTTAGTAAATTCCATTATGTAAGGAATAATTGCTTTTGACCCATAAAAACAACTGCCACAAAGATGTTAGAAACATTCTTTTTCTTTGAAACTAGAAGATGCCACTATGTTTAAAATAATAATGATAATAATATTTAATAATAATAAGAATAAGAATAAGAATAACAAGAAGAAGACAACGAAGACGAATTTCATTACAACAGCAAAAAAACTAATACTAAACTAATGTAAGTAAATGTAAGTAAAAGGTTCTCAATATTACTGAAGGTAACTAAACAGTCTAATTATTAATTACAAGCAAAGGGATAAATAATTCAGCGGCAGAAGATTTACGCTGCTGTTGCTTTAAGACCTGACGCAAATATTTTGAAACATCCTTATTTCTCCCAACTGTTCAGGTTCACTTAAGACAAAACTGACTGCATTTACATGAATAGTCTCCAAGATGGGCATTTTGACATAATTTTTAATGTTATGTGTATAGGAGGTTGTATGTGCGCACAGAAACCCTGGCGACTTTCAAGTACTGGACAAGACTTAAAAACACATGCAAATAATGAATATCACTTCGTGATAAGGCATCGAGTCATTGTCATTTCCATCAACTGTCCTTGGACTTCTAAAGGCTCGAGTCCGAGTCAAGTCCGAGTAAAAATGCATCCGAGTACGTGACAAGTCCAAGTCTACTAAAAGTTATACTTCAGTCTGGACTCGAGTCCGAGTACCCCAACTCTACAATGGAAACAAGCCACAACACAACGGAAACAAGTCACAACACAACGAAATTAGCACAACACAACGAAAACAAGCCACAACATAACAGAAACAAGCCGCAACACAGCAGAAACAAGCAACAACACAACGAAAATAGCACAACACAACGGAAACAAGCCGCAACACAACGAAAATAGTTCAACGAAATTAGTCTTTTGCGTTGTGGAGATTTAATTGTGTTATGCAGTACTTCACCACCGTACATGTAAAATGTAAACACGTTGGATGTGTTCAGACGTTTTTAAACAAACAATGTCTGACGTGTTTATGCTTTACATGGCGGAATAAAGCATGGAATAAAGCTGCACATTCCTACTTCCTAAGTTTCTGCCGCTGCTGCCACACTCTGTGTCGGAAGGAACGACGGAGACCTGGATCAAGGAACAGTCTTTAATAGAATCCAGTACGCAGGGTAATTCACACAGGGAAGGCGGTTCACACAAATATGACGTTTTAGACCAGACAAAGACTGACAGCACGGACTGGAACTAAAATACATGGGGTAACAAGGGTAATTGCCAAGACACACCTGAACCAAATCATACAATCATCAAGAGACAGAAACTGGGTCACGGGGAGCACATGGGGAGAAAAACACACACAGACAGTCCAGAGGCGTGACATATCGCCCCCCCTCCCGGAAGGCGCATCCTTGCACCGTAGAAACAACAAAGGGAGGGACAGATGAGAACTAGGGAGGAGGCTCGGGAGGAGGACGGACACCCGGGAGGGGGCCGGCAGACAGAGTCCAAGGTGGAGATGACAGGGGGAGGAGCCAGGGTGGACCAGACGGAGACAGGAAGGGGTTGGAGCAAGCGGAGCCAGGTGGGACCCAGGCCACAGCCGTAAAGGCAACCCACGGTAGAGCCGACGAAGGGAGGAGCCATGGTGGAGGAAGGGCTGACGACTCCAGGGGCCTACCATTCCAATTCGTGAATGAATCGTTTGGTGTGATTTGCGAACCGATTTAATGGGTTAATTGAAAAGAGAATCAGTTCGTTCATGAATCAGACACCGCTTCTGCGTCTCGGAGCACGTGATATATTATAAGGAGTAACGATAAGTTTTATTAAATGTAGTGAAGTAAAAAGTACGATCTTATGCTTTGGAATGTAGTGAAGTAAAAGTAAAAGTTACTCAAAATAAAACTACTCCAGTAAAGTACAGATACTTGAAAAATGTACTTAAGTACAGTAACGAAATTAAACTACTTCGTTACTGTCCACCACTGGCGTGGGTACAGGAGCCCTCTCTGGGCTGGACGCGGCCCTCTCTGGGCTAGACTCGGGATCTGAGGCCCTCCCTGGGCCAGACGCGGGAACAGCAGCCTTCTCTGGGCTTGACGTGGGAACAGGAGCCCTCTCCGGGTCGGACTTGGGAACGGAAGCCCTCTCTGGGCTAGACTTGGGGACAGAACTGACAGAGGGCTCCGACGAAACAGGGAGGAGAGGAGGCAGGTTGGCCCATAAATCCATAAACTCTCCTTCAGAGTTCCACAGTCCCAGATCCACAATAAGCTCACCCTCAGCCAGGATGCAGTGGGCGGAACTCCTCTCCGCGATCTCGCTGTCCACAGCCTTTTCCCTTATGGAGGGCATGGTAGCCAGCTCTCGCACCTGGTCTGATGTCACAAGCAGCTCCGGCTCCTTGGCGGCCACATGTTTCTATGGTATACTGAAAAACAATTATAAGCATATCATAAGTTTTAAAGGCTTTTATTGGCAAAAAATATAATGAGTCAATATTTTCAGTGTTGATCCTTGTTCTTCATAACCTCTAAAATTCGCTCTGGCATGCTGGATATTAGATTCTGGGCCAAATCCTAACAGATGGCGATCCATTCTTGCCTTATTAGTTCTCAGAGTTGATCACAATTTGTGGGCTTCTGCTTGTCCACTCGCCTTTTGAGGACTGACCACAGGTTCTCTATGGGATTGAGATCCGGGGAGTTGCCTGGCCACGGATCCAAAATTTCAATGTAATGATCTTCGAGCCACTTCTTTATCACTCTTGCTTTGTGACATGTTGCTCCATCATGCTGAAAAAGGCATGGATCATAACCAAATTGCTCATGGATTGTTGGAAGAAGTCGCTCTTGCAGGATGTTTTGATATCATTCTTTATTCATGGCAGTGTTTTTGGGCAGAATTATGAGAAAGCCCACTCCCTTGGTTGAAAAGCAACCCCACACATGGATGGTCTCAGGATGCTTCACTGTTGGCACAACACAGGACTCATGGTAGCTTTCGCCTTTTCTTTCTTAAACAATCGATTTTCCAGATGTCCCAAACAGTCGGAAGAAAGACTGTTCATCAGAGAAAATAACTTTGCACCAGTCTTCTGCTGTCCAATCCTTGTACTTCCTGCAGAATTTCAGTCTGTCCTTGACATTTTTCTTGGAGAGAAGTGGCTTCTTTGCTGCCCTTCTTGACACCAGGCCTTTGTCCAAAAGTCTTTGCCTAACTGTGTGTGCAGATGCTCTCACACCAACCTGCTGCCATTTCTGAGCAAGCTAGGTGCAATATTCTTTGTAGCAATTTCCTTGCATGTGAGGCCATTTTTATTCAAAGTGATGATGAATGGACATGTTTCTTTGGAGGTAACCATTGTTAACAAGAACAAAATGATTGGAAGCATTTCTTCCCTCTTTTTATAGCAATCAGTCTGCTCTTACAATCTAATTAGTATGATAGTGATATTACCTGACTAGTACTCATTCACACTTCCATTAAGCCTTCATCACACTAGTTCATTTTTTGGCCAATTAAGCTTTTAGCAATTATTTAAAATGCATCTGATCACTCTACACAATAATCTAGAAACAATGTGAATGAACACCACAACAGCTTAAGCAGCAAACTTTGCGAAACTTTTTGCGAACATTTGTGTCACTTCCAAAACATTTGGCCATGACTGTACATGGGGTAATGAGGGTAATTGCCAAGACACACCTGAACCAAATCATACAATCAACGAGAGACAGAAACTGGGTCACGGGGAGCACATGGGGAGAAAAACACACACAGACAGTTCAGAGGCGTGACAGCTGCTTCATAAGATGTAATAATACAGTGCAACAGTTTTTGACTTGTGACGTCGGAGCCTGCGCTGTTATCTCCGCCTACTGGAAACTTTTTCAGGCTTCTGATTGGCCAAAATGGCTTTACGGTTGAGATTATATCGCCACCTGTTGGCTTGGCATGCTCTTGACAGTGCTTCATAGCATGCGTTTGCTTTTTCATGTGGACGGAGATTTTTTTAAAAACGGAAGAAGGAAAAACTCTGTTTATAAAAATACACCTGTGTACGTGTGGACATGGCCTTATTTTCTTTTGCTCTCATTGAAAGTTTAATCAGTTCAAAAGCTTTAGGTGTCCGTCATCAGGCCATTCTCAGGAGTCTAATGTTCAACAATTAATCAGAAAAAGAAAAGGTACAAGACAACTCAATGGAATATCTGGTCCCGTGAAAGCTTGTGGTATCACTTATGGAGATTGTGTTTCTGTAGGACAGTGAGAATGGGTGACAATACAGTAATCCAGTCTAGTATACTGAATTTGATTAGTTCCAGTAGTGAAAAACAGACACTAGAGGTCTGTAGGTAAAATTAAATGTTGCAAAAGACAGATAGAGAAAAACAAAAAACAAACAAACAAACCAGTCTTTCATACATTCAATTTAAATGCACTTACTGTTCAACCCTGTTATGTTGTGACATTTTATCTCTTTAAACAATAATTTATCTTTCTGACACTATATTCATGGGAGTGACATCAGTAAAACAACGTGTACAGCCTTTATAAATATTTGCTTACTTAACCTTGACAAGTTCATTTCTTTTATGAGAAAAATGGTATTTCTATATCTTTTTTAACAGAACAGTTATTGTTAATAACCAAGGCCACTATTAGACGTATTTTCAATGATTTCTAAACCCCCCAAGTTCTAATGGGATTTAAAAGACACAAGGGTGAGTAATTGGTGAAAGAAATTGTATTTTATTTATTTATTTACAATTTTACAAACTTACAAATGAATCAGCTGGTGTCAAGGCATTTTTAGTCATTTTTATTTATATAGTACATTACACAATGTACATTGTTTCAAAGCAACTTTACAGAAAAATATTGCATTATTAATATCTGAAATCACACACATTTGATCTCTATGCAAGGATCTCTAACTTCTCAAAATTTGGAATGAAACAGGATTGACAAAAACTGAGAATAAATATTTATTTTAATATTATGAAATGATTTTTTTATATATAAAAATCAGGAATATCTTTATCCTGGCAGTTGTCTAAAAATATTCTTTAAGAAACGGTGTTTATGTCAGAACAGAGTGCTTCTCCAAGAGGTACGTGCTCTCTTGGGAATCTGAGGTGCTTTTGAACCTCTTGAGTGATAACTATTTGCCTGTTTGCATGGTGTGAGTCTGTGCATGTGTAGATGGTTAGGAGAGAAAGTCTAGAGAGTGATTTATAATGATATTTCTTCAGGAAGGCAGAACAAATCAGGGGTCAGACAGTAAGTGCATGTGAAGCGTGTGTGTACTGTCCATTATTCTCTTCATGTCTCCTAGTTCATTAGGTGACCTCTTCATGTCCTGCTTTTTCCTTTGAATATTTTACTTTCGCTGTGACTGTATAGAGAGTGAAACAGCAAGGGGCAGAGTGAATCCATATGACTAAGTACAGTATTTTCTTTTGGAGATACATGTACAGTGACCCCAAAAACTATTTGTACACTTAAATGTACTTAAAAAAGTTCACCCTCGTGTCATTCCAAACCAATAAGATTTCCGTTCATCTTTGGAACACAAATGGAGATATAATATTCTTTAATTATTTCATACATTTATTGAAAATCCATGCAACCAAAATTTGAAAGCATCAAAAAATACACAAACAGATCGTAAAATCTGGGGCTTTGATTGGTCTCTCTGAAAGTGGGTGATTCCATATGAATTGAGTGGTTAATCCAAGAAGAGAGAGACACAATTGTTTTATATGATGAACAGGTGTAACTTAGTCTTTTATTTTGCTTCGAAGATAATGGTGGGTTTAGAACGACAAAGGTGAGTAACCAAGAACCGAATTTTCATTTTTGTGTTAACTAACCCTTTAATTCAGATTTAAAAATGTGAAAAAAAGTGATACTAGATTTTTTCTTAGAATGAACTTCTCATTTTCACATAATTTTTTCCAATAAATCAGCTGGTGTCAAGCTGTTTTAAGTGGAAGTATTGTATGAAGTCAGTTCCTCTTCACACAGGTGTCCTAAAAAAGTCTAGTCAGTTTTATTAATATAATTATTTACGCACTTCACATTGTTCCAAAGCAGCTTTACAGAAAAATATTGCAGTATTAATATCTAACATTCCATAGGTCATCGTTAAGCAGTTCCATGTAAAACTTCATAAAGTTATACCTTAATATGCTTGTCACATTTTTCACAGGTCTCTTAGCAAAGTAACCTTTTGAACCTATACAGAAAAAAACTATTGAGACACCTGACCATTACAACAACAAGAACTTTAATGACATTACATTCTAAATACATAGACATTAATACGAAGTTGGTTCCCCCTTTGCAGCTATAACAGCTCAGCTTCGACATTTCTGGAAGGCCTATCCACAAGAGGAAATTTTTGCCTATTCAGCCATTTGTGAGGTCATGCACTAATGTTGAACAAGAAGCTTCTAATCTCCTTTCCTGTTCATCTCAAACGTATTTGATCGGGGTTGAGGTCAGAGCCCTGTCAAGGCCAATCAAGATCTTCCACACCAACTCATCTTTATGGACCTGGATTAGAAAAGGACTTCCCCCAACTGTTCCCACAAAGTTGGACGCATGGCATTTTCCAAAATGTCTTGGTACAGTATGCTGAAGCATTAAGATTTCCCTTAAATGGAAGTAAAGTAAGCCCAACCCCTAAAAAACAGCCCCATGCCATTATATAGTAATTCCTCCATCAAACTTTACAGACACAATGGCACAATGCAGTCAGGCAAGTAAAGTTCTCCTGGCATCTGCCAAACCCAGACGCACTCATCAAACTGCCAAACAGAGAAGCATGAATCACTACTCCACAGAATATGTTTCCACTGCTCCAGAGTCCAGTGGCGGCATGCTTTACACCATTCCATTTGATGCTTGCATGCAGCTACTAGCCCATAGAAACCCATTCCATGAAACTCCTGCTGTACAGTTTTTGTGCTGATAATAACTGTAGGAACCTTATATTTGTTTATTGTGTTTGTTTTATTGAATATAAGTACTGTATTTAATTCCTTAAAATATATTTCATTAAAATGTATGGGCAATACCACTTATTGTTTTCGATACGATACAGATACTTTTCAAAGCCAGTATTGTCGATATCGATACGATATTTCTAAACTGAACTTTTAAATTATGAAATGTATTAAATTATTAAATTGCAAAGACAGGAGCTTAAGTGCTAGGGATAATTGGAGACACACAGGTGGATCACATAAGACAATCAGACTAAACGAGGACAGGAAAATGACCAAATAAGGAAAACACAGGAAGGACTATGGGGGCAAAACAGGTACAAAAGTCCGACATATGGCCCCCTCCCGGAAGGTGCGTCCTCGCACCGTAACAACAACAGAGCAGAGATCCGGAGATCCGCGGTAGAGCCGGAGCGACTGAGGACCAAGGTGGAGCTGGCGGGAGGAAGGAGCCCAAATAGAGCCGGTTGGACGGAGCAACGAGGTGCAGCCGGAGGAGCGGAGTCCTGAGGCGATGGCGGGTCGACGGGCTGCCAGACGGAGTGGGTGGGAGGACGGGCATTTGTGAGTCTCCGGGCATTCAGGGCTTAACTTTGGATCGGAATCCCCCTCTAGACTGAACACGGGAACAGGATGGCGCTCTGGAGGAGCAGGCACTGGAGGGCGCTCTGGACTGGATTCGGAGACTGGAGCCTTCTCCTCTTCGTTTTGACACTTTCGCCACGCCATACTCAGCTCACCCTCAGCCGCGGTGCAGGGGGCGGAGCTCCTCTCCGCGCTCACACCGTCCGCGGCTTTCTCCCTTGTGACGGGCATTATCGCCGGCTCTCGCACCTGGTCTGACGGATACAGCACTACGTCCGGGGCGATCCTTTGCTCAGTCGCCTGGCTTTGCGCTGGCTCGCTGATCGCGGCGAGAATTGGCTCTCTGTCATCGGTGGGCTCGGGCTTTAGCTCCACACAGCGGGGAGATGGTGGGCTGGGCTCTGGGTCGGGAGTGGAACTGGCGAGATTCTCCTGGGAACAGGCGGGGGACGGAGATCCATTTCTCGCCAGAGTCCACTCCACGAAGGCGGCATAATTGGAGACACACAGGTGGATCACATAAGACAATCGGGGGGGTACTGTCTTATTCTGACAGTGTATGATTTATATTAATGTTGCAGAACAGAACATGATCAATATTATCTTTTAACATTCAATTTAAATAAATATAATTGCACAAACTCTGTAGGCTACAATTTCAGTTTGTTTATTGTGAAATAACTCAAACATATATGTTTTTTTCTGTCCTCTGATAAGCATTGTTCTGGGCTGCCATTCCCAAAAATCATCAGCTTTCTTGTGATACTTTTGGGAAGTGCAGCCCTGTCAGAAGTGAGTGAATTAACGCTCTCTGTGATTGATTAGTTCTGTCTTGCAACATTTGCATGTGTTCAAATTACACAATTATTCACTTACATAGGTTATTTGTCCAATTCAATGCATATTGTACACATATTTTTTTTTGTTAAATAAACAAAATCACTGGTAAAGAAAAACACACTTTAGTATCGATATTTTTTATTTGAGTATCGATACTTTCGATACTCACATCAGTATCGATATATCAATTCGCCCACCCCTATTTTTTATTTAACATTTGTGCTTGTACTTCCTCTGTAGGTAAATGGTATTGATTCACAGGTGCACCATAAGATTAAAGAAGGAGTGCAGACCAATTAGATTGAGGGGAGCGAGCGGAAACAGTCATACCATGCTCGCACACTCAAAGGAACAAGTGAACTGTTGGACTTTATTTTCAAGTTTATTTTGCCTGTTTTGCATGTATTTTGTTTGGAATAAATGTCAAGAGAAATGTTAACATTGGAATAAATGTCAAGAGAAACGTTAACACCCTGGCGCCATTATGGAGAGTACCATGATATGCACCTTGTTTACATGCAGAGGAAAACACGTGCATGCATCGTGATACTCTCCAAAATAGCGCCAGGGTGACACGAAGGAGAAGAATTGGACATTTTAACAATGTGCTTACTACGTTTCTGTGCCTTGACCATGGTAGTACCCTTGCTGTCTATGGAAGGTCAGAGAGCTCTCGGATTTCATCAAAAATATCTTTATTTGTGTTCCAAAGATGAATGAAGGTCTTACGGGTTTGGAACAACACGAGGGTGAGTAATTAATGACAGAATTTTCATTTTTGGGTGAACTATCCCTTTAAGCTTAAGTGTCCAAATACTTTTTTGGAACTCTGTAAGTAAATACACATGTACCAAGAATGTTTGAAGAATTTCAGTCTTTCTCAAAATCTAGTAAGCTACACAGATTTTCAGAACAACATCAGTGTAGACTAAACTGTGGATCACTCTATAATTGCTTTGATACAGAATGCATTGAAGGATCACATTCTGCAATAACTCAAACTCAAATGCTAACAAAACTATGCATCTGGGGCCCACTTTGCACATATTTACATATTGTTTTCAAAACTGTTAAAGGGGTCATATGATGCGATTTCATTTTTTCCTTTCTCTTTGGAGTGTTACAAGCTCTTGGTGCATAAAGAAGATCTGTAAATTTGCAAAGACTAAAGTCTCAAATCCAAAGAGACATCTCTTACACCTTAACCCACACTTAAACCTACCCAAACCACCAAACCTGTCCCTAACCTTACCCATATCCCACCTCAATAGCAGCAACAGTGTTTTGCAATACAATATGAACACAATAAGTACAGTGTACTTATTTTTTTATGTAGGTTAAGGCCACTTAATATAAAGTGGGACCATCATTCCTTATTATAGAATACTTCTGGGGATTTTTTAAAAATGAATTCAATACACATCATTCACAACAATTGGAGAATGTTGCCTACAAATGTGCCCAATATTAGCAGTAACAACTTAGCACAGATATGCACCTCTGAAAGAGCAACAGTCTCCAAACATTGGATAATGACAGGCATTGATCTTAAAAAACCTAAAGGCATGAAATACAAAAGTGACAGGGAATGAGATTTATGCACCTTGATAATTTCCATAGCCAGCTGGATTATTTTAAATGGAACATTTTTGACATCCAACTGCCTGAAGATTTGGATGAGATGAACCATGTTATTTAAAGGTACAGTGTGTAATTTCCCTGCCACATGCAGCATTTATGTCTCTTCCCAAACTCACATCAATGGCACTAATTGTCAAACATAATAGAAAGAACATAATAGAATCTTATGCATAGAATGATGGCACTGCCACAAAGCACGACATCCACATGAGCAAAAATGTTTTTTTTTTAACAGTAGGCCTATTACAATACTAAATTTGCTGTCAAACTTGTATTGAGCCCAGAATATTCCTTTAATTTAGTATTAAAATAGTTTTGAGTGGGCTAGTTATGCTGCTTTCTGTCACACAGACAAGTGTGACTTATCAAAACAATTTTATTGATACCTCTCAGGTAATAGGGACACTATTTCATAACAAAAAATGCAGTTTGAGAAAAATGTAGACAACATACTACAAGCGAAACCATTTTTCTTTACCCATATACTGGGACTATTTTGGACCCCATATTTTGGACTATTTACCTACCTAACTAGTGGAAGGAAAACATCCAAAATACACATTTATTACACACATTTTATTACAAGTTATCTTTTTGTGTCTGTAGATTTCAATTAAAATACATATCTTTTAAGGCAGTTTTCTCAAAATATTTTTTGCCAGAAATCTGCACTTACAAACAGTAAATTTGACAGTTTTAGTCCTATCTGTATTCTGAATGTTTTTACAGAGGGTTTGTTCATATATCTTTTTATTTTTTATAACATTCATGAATGTTTTTTTCTAGCTGTTGACGGTGTTTTCTGATATTAATTAATAAAAAGAGAGATCCAAATTCCCCTCTGTAAAAACATTTGACTCTGACAAATGAACAAAATGAACATTTTGAACCTGGCTTTATTCAATGTTCAGATTTCTGTTCTGGAAATGTATGCAAATGAGTGCATATTTAATTAGATAATGCCTAATTTCCATATTGAAACAACTTTTCAGAAAACCTGTCATACAAAACAATTGTCTTAATGTACTGTGAACCAGGGAATATGGTATTATTATTTTATTTTATTTTTTACACTATTCACCTTAGAGCAAAACAAAGGTTATGCAGATCCACCAGCTAGTTAGTATGAACTTTTGGAGCCATCCTTTTGGGAAATATCCTTTTAACACATTACCTCATGCTTAGTGAAGCTTGAAGGTCGACATTTGCAACAAAATATTTGCTATTGAAAGATTACACCATCTGCAATGAACCCTCTACACAAACATATTATTCCTGACCATGTTTTTCCTTCAGCAGTAAGAGCTCAGGACATAATCCCAGCCTTGGACCTCCTTCCCGGCCAATATTAGTTTCAAATTTTAATCATCACCTCATTGACCAGTTCCCTACAGGAGCAGAATGGGGCTGTGTTGAAATCTTAATGGCTTTACAACTGATGAAAACTGGCTCTTTATCTAAACAAGCCAGAATCTAGTACTGAAAAATATCACCCAGGTCAACTGGCAGACAATAAAGACTATGAAACCTGTAGCAAAACATTATCATTCTGATCAGCATTACCAGAAGTTGTGACTGAAAGTCATATTGCTTTAGTGAAATTATTACTGCTATAGTAATTTCTATCTGGATTAAGTTTATAAAGAACTATTTGTTCATCTAATCGCAGACAATACTGAGGCCATTTCCTGTCATCACCTTGTGGAAACACTTTCAAACCTCACAGAAACCTCAAAGTTCCCACACCCACTTATAAACCTACTCTACAGAGACTCTTGGGTAATAGATCTGTTATGAGAGCATCATGTCTGTTTTCATGGCCGAGATTAAGACCCATTTCTGTCATGTTAGCAGCTTCTAACAGGAAAGATCAGGACATCACTCAGCTCAAAGAGAAGAATGTTTGGGGAGCTCTTTTATGTCCTCTTTGTTTTTAACAATGGAGAGAAACTTAATAGAGTAAGTTTACACCGCCAGACTCTTTCAAGCAATCTCCCCCATGTTAGAGACGCATGTAATAATACACCTCAGGGGTCGGAAGCAAAATACAACTTTGTATTGTAAACATTAGTCATTCCTTTAGTTTGATAGTTTACATGTAATCTAGTTTTGATGTATGCCAAAGTGCTGTATAGAAGCAAAAATATGTCTTGACATTACATTTTACATTTTAACTTTTTTAATCCATCACATCGTAAAAGCCTCTCTGAAATAAGCATATTATTACAAATACCATTTTTATTACAATGCCATTAATATAACCATTCTTTGTTACTGTATTTTTAAACGCTGTTGTAACGGAACATTAACATTTCATTATTATAAGAGGTTACAGAGCTTTAATTTAGCATATTTTGTATTTTCATCTGCAACAATCACAGTAAGCTTGCAAAATATCGCCCCCCTCCAAAAGCACGTGGTATTGCATGACCCACATTCCATCTTAAAACCTAATAATAGCTTCACATTTGATACCCAAATTAGTAAGGCCTCTAAATTGATCACAAATTCACTTTGAAGTAACTTGATTATCAATTCATCATAAATTATTGTAAATACATATCATAATGTCATAAAATCATCAACTTGATTGCCTTGAATTTAATTGGTTCAGTTTGATAAATACTTCCAGTACACTGAGATAATTAAGGGTAGAATATCACAGTTCAAGGATGATTGTGTTGTGAAGTTATCTAACAGGTGATATCTCGTCATTCTCCCTGCTATAAATGGTCCCTGGATTATTGAATCATTCCAAAACATGGGGCCCCAATGGGGTGGCTCTCTCTCTGACAGGCCATTCTGGCACGTGGCTGCAGATATTTTACAATTGCCTATAATATCTCATGGTCATAGGTGCTTGTAGCGGAGGATTACCTTACACATATTCTAACACATATTGGGTGCTTTTGGGGCAAAATAAATTTACTTCTTGTGACGGCACAGCCCAGACAGAAGCCACAAGAGAAAATCAGGTACTGTTTATCCAAAATACCAATAATAACCCGAAAACAAGTGGTTTGTAATTAC
The DNA here is from genome assembly GCF_001515625.1 of Sinocyclocheilus rhinocerous. NCBI lineage: Eukaryota > Metazoa > Chordata > Actinopteri > Cypriniformes > Cyprinidae > Sinocyclocheilus > Sinocyclocheilus rhinocerous. Next base: position 1,104,726 of record NW_015634483.1, read on the forward strand.
AGTACAAACAAGATACACAAGATAGCCTATAATGTCTTTGTTGTCATATTCTGTCTGCTCATTCAAAGAGATGGAGATTAAATATTCACTCTTACAACTTTCTACAACATATTACAATATAAACAAAGTAAAACTGTCATAATTGATCAGAAGTAGGGGAGACCAGGTATGGTTCTAACATGGGGAGATTTGCAACAAGACCAAGGAGCTAGGAGTCCCATGGTAATTTCATTGACCAAAAAAACCTGTTTTTTGACCTTTGTTTAGGATTTTTATGACCGTTTGAAAAAACTGAATTTAAGATTCTAATGGGCCGCGGGATCCCTGATAACCAAACAACAAACATGCTCTTCTCGTTTTAAAGAAAGCCATTCAGGTTTGGATCAAGGAATTACCACAGTCATTTGTAAGTAAACAGCGCCATCTATTGTCTATTGGTTGTCAGGTTGTATTGTATGGCTATAGACTGCTTAGCTTTTTAAAATTATGTTAAGTAATTATAATTATTATACAAATTTTTTTTTACAATACAAATAAATACAGTATATTTGGCACACAAAATGTGATGACAGATGACATTCTCATTCACTATTTAATTAGTTATATGAAAAAGTAACTGAATGACACATTATTCTGCCTAACATCTCCTTTTGTAAGTCATATTGATATAGAATAAAATAAAGGTAATTAATAAGACGTTTTATTTTTGGATAAAATATTTTATACACAACATAATCTCTCTTAAAATACCTTATAGGGTTACAATAACCAAACAGTCCAGAGGTAGATCATGCTTTAATCTGTGTAAACCAAACTTTCACTTTATTGTAATAATGTTTTGGGTTTTTTGCATTCACAAATAAAAAGATTTTATCATTAGCTAGCGCCACACTGAACTGCTTTATAACAAAAGATCATATATCAAGTAAACCCCGCTCAGCAGTTTCTGTTTCAGCATTTAAACAGGCTTGGATAACCTCATACTTAAGAAACCCACTCCAGCTCTTTTAGAGAACTACAGAATAATAGAATAATTTTTTCTTCCTTTCATTGCAAAAGCACTAAAATGATTTGTTTTTAACCAAGTCTCTGCCTTTCTCACACAGAACAACCTCCTGGACATCAACCAGTCTGGTTTCAGAAGTGGACATTCTACCGAGACTGCCTTGCTCTCAGTTGTTGAAGCCCTAAGACTCGCAAGAGCCGCTTCCAAATCTTCAATACTTATCGTGCTGGATCTGTCTGCTGCTTTTGATACAGTTAACCACCAGATCCTCCTTTCAACCCTATTGGCAAAGGGCATCTCAGGAACCGCACTCCTCAGATAGGTCCTTCAAGGTATCTTGGAGGGGTGAGGTGTCCAAGTCGCAACATCTAGCTACTGGGGTGCTTCAGGGCTCAGTTCTTGGACCACTTCTCTTCTCTGTCTGCATGGCATCACTAGGTTCTACCATTCAGAAACATGGCTTTTCTTATCACTGCTATGCTGATGACACACTCAACTCTACCTCTCATTCCATCCTGATGATCTGACGATAGCTGCTCGCACCTCAGCATGCCTTCACTGCTTACATCAACAGACATTTCTTGCTGGATGATGGACCATCACCTTCAACTCAACCTTGCCAAGACAAAACTGCTTGTGGTTTCAACAAACCCTTTCGCTTCATCACAATTTCACCATCCAGCTATGCGCATAAACCATAACTACTTCAAAGACAGCCAGAAACTTGGAGTTGTGATTGATGATCAGCTGAATTTCTCAGACCACATTGCTAAAACTGCCTGGTCCTGCAGGTTTACTTTATACAACATTAGGAAGATCAGGCCCTTTCTTTCAGAACATGCTACACAACTCCTTGTTCAAGCTTTGTTCTGTCCAGGCTGGACTATAGACAATGCTCTCTTGGCAGGTCTTCCAGACAGTTCTATCAAATCTCTACAGCTAATCCAAAATGTAGCTGCAAGATCTCTCTGTTCTTTAACGAGCCAAAAAGAACACATGTCACACCTCTGTTCATCAATTTGCACTGGCTACCTATAGCTGCTCGCATAAAATTCAGGGCACTAATGTTTGCCTACAAAACCACCACTGGCTCTGCTCCCCTTTACCTAAATTCACTACTTCAGACTTATGTGCCCTCTAGAAGCTTGCATTCTGCAAGTGAACGGCACATTATTGTGCCATCCCAAAGAGGTACAAAATCACTTTCACTGACTTTTGCATTAACTGTTCCCTCCTGGTGGAATGACCTGCCTTGCACTGGCTACCTATAGCTGCTCACATAAAATTCAGGGCACTAATGTTTGCCTACAAAACCACCACTGGCTCTGCTCCCGTTTACCTAAATTCACTACTTCAGACTTATGTGCCCTCTAGAAGCTTGCATTCTGCAAGTGAACGGCCCATTATTGGCTTGCATTCTGCAAGTGAACGGCACATTATTGTGCCATCCCAAAGAGGTACAAAATCACTTTCACTGACTTTTGCATTAACTGTTCCCTCCTGGTGGAATGACCTGCCCAACTCAATCCGAGCAGCGGAGTCCTTGGCCATCTTCAAGAAACGGCTAAAAACATATCTCTTCCATCTTGATTTGACCCTCTAACTCTAGCACTTTCTATTCTAATTATATTTTATCTACTTGTTTTTTTTTTATTAAAAAAAGAAAACAAAAAACAATTGGCCCTCTAAAACTCGCTCTCTATTCTATTTCTATTCTATCTATAGTACGTGTTTTCTTTTTATTTATTATAAAAATGACCCATTAGCATTCTCTATCCTTTTTATAAAGACTTGTTTTATCTTTATTTATTATTTTTTTTAAAAACCTTGCTATATGTGTACTGTGTTAGGCTAATCGAGACTTGTCATAGCACTTACTCTTTTGTTAGTTTTGATTGCTTCTATTGTCCTCATTTGTAAGTGTTTGCTAAATGACTAAATGTAAATGTAACCGTAAAGAAATGATTCAGAGCAAAAATGGTTCATTCACTTAAAAGATTCATTCAACACAGAGATTCACTCATGAACAACATTTCCAAACAACAGCAGTTCCAAATGGTGATGCTGGCCCAGACACCAAAATATACAAACACAAAAGAGGAATATATATATACAGTGGGTACGGAAAGTATATATAATATATATATAATAATATATATAAACATACGCAGTACAGCATAGTCTTACACAGTAGTGAGATCAATTCATAACACTGTTGCAAAAACATTCTTTTGGCAATCAATCTGTTATCATTTTACAGCTCAATGTCTATTACAGTATCAAGTTTATTTTCTTTACACTACTGTAAAAGAGATTTTACAATAGATGAAAAGCACTAGAAAAGAAAAGGTCAAATACCAAAGAACTGAATATGAACACACAATAGAATATAGAATAGGCAGTCATCTCTCAGTTCTGCAAAAAATACAGTACATGTAAAAAGTACTTGGCTACAAATCAGTTCAACATGTACGAGTTTGAAGGTGTACAACTTGTGCTACAGTATTTACTGTACATAGAAAAGTAAAAGTTCTCTCATCTAAAGTGCTGCTACTATGCACTGTAATTATACTGTATGTGTAAGTAGTACTGACACCCTGTAGATAAGCCTGTAGGCCAGCTTTCCTCATGAACAAGAACATGGTAAACTATAGTGCTGTGTATATCATCAGGAACAAATGTCCTTTGATCAAGTCCCCTTCATTTTCTTTTCCCCTCCTCTTCCTCTTTGTCTCCCACTAGGATTCATTTTCCAAATCACCTGTTCTCCTTTTTTATATCATCCTGAGATTCTGACTGGTGTGTCATTAGTTTCGCTACTTACAGTTTTTTTTTTTCCAACTGCTTACATTTTCAAAACGTTGCCCGTTTTTTTTCAAAACTTTATACACAAATCCAAGAATTGCACACACAAAATGCAAAGTGCCTCACATCTCTTGCAAAATGAAGCACTGCATTCAAAATATCACAAACACATCTCAAAAGCAAACATTTGCAAACACCTTTGCCATAATATTAATTCCTGTTCGATTTTTTTGTGTTACATAGAGAATTGTGTGTTGTGTTTTGTAAAAAGTGTTTTATGAAAATTAAAAACAGAGTCCAAGGCTGAGAATTAGTGTATGGTTTTGCAGATTTCTCTAACACTAGCATTCCCTATTATTTTTCTATTCTTTTTACTTGTTTTCTTTTTATTTATTATAAAAATGACCCATTAGCATTCTCTATCCTTTTTATAAAGACTTGTTTTATCTTTATTTATTATTTAAAAAAAACCTTGCTATATGTGTACTGTGTTAGGCTAATCGAGACTTGTCATAGCACGTACTCTTTTGTTAGTTTTGATTGCTTCTATTGTCCTCATTTGTAAGTGTTTGCTAAATGACTAAATGTAAATGTAACCGTAAAGATATGATTCAGAGCAAAAATGGTTCATTCACTTAAAAGATTCATCCAACACAGAGATTCACTCATGAACAACATTTCCAAACAACAGCAGTTCCAAATGGTGATGCTGGCCCAGACACCAAAATATACAAACACAAAAGAGGAATATATATATACAGTGGGTACGGAAAGTATTCAGACCCCCTTAAATTTTTCACTCTTTGTTATATTGCAGCCATTTGCTAAAATCATTTAAGTTAATTTTTTTTCCTCATTAA
>NW_015634483.1:1110752-1130750 GCF_001515625.1 Sinocyclocheilus rhinocerous
TTTTTTTTTTCCAACTGCTTACATTTTCAAAACGTTGCCCCTTTTTTTTCAAAACTTTATACACAAATCCAAGAATTGCACACACAAAATGCAAAGTGCCTCACATCTCTTGCAAAATGAAGCACTGCATTCAAAATATCACAAACACATCTCAAAAGCAAACATTTGCAAACACCTTTGCCATAATATTAATTCCTGTTCGATTTTTTTGTGTTACATAGAGAATTGTGTGTTGTGTTTTGTAAAAAGTGTTTTATGAAAATTAAAAACAGAGTCCAAGGCTGAGAATTAGTGTATGGTTTTGCAGATTTAGTGTGTGGTTCTGGTGTTTGAGTGTCAGGTTTCAGAAATTGTGTGACAAGTAAAGATTTTGTGTGTAAGCAGTTGAAAAAAACTGTAATGTTCACACATGGATAAATATGTGCTATTTGAGATCATACTGTGATTCTTGAGGTAATTATATTGTGTGTTTGTGTTTTCTGAATGAGAAAATGGCTAAACCTTTGGAAAATGAGGGCCTTTTGTATAGATTTTTTGAAGAGAACACTGAGCAAATTGGAACGTGTGTGAAAACAGGTGAAATGTGTTTAATGTTTTGAGAAACGTTACGAAAACTGAATGAATGTTTTGGAAAACTGGGCCAAAATGAATCAGTTATAGTGTGTTAGCAATCGAGAAAAACTGTAAACAGCATCTGTGGGAGACGCTCAACTGTCCCTCACTGGTGGAGACAAGAGCAGCCTGGTGGATGTATCCTGATCACTGAAAGCTGCTCCACCAACAACAGAAGCTTCACTTCTCGAATTCATGTGGACAACAGTGAAGAGCCACCTCCTGAGGAGCCCAAAAGAAAGCTCAGACACTTAGTCATCACAGTGTCACATGGAGCCCAAAGTATATAAATACTGTTTATAAAACTGATCCTTAATTCTGATTGGCTGAGCCACGTTCGAAGCTGTTGTAAATTACTCTACAAACATACACCTTTGTTTACGTTTGTGTGTTGCTCGGCAACCACTTTGTTGCAACCACAACGGATTCTGAGGAACTACATTGATTGGTGGAAGAATAATGTTTTTATTAATATCATTACACTTTATTTGCTCTGTTTTATTTTGTGAAACCTTACTACGTATATGGAATAACCGTTTTATAAAAGCCCCAAGCTTTTAGTCGGCTTCGCGTCGTACCTAACAACGCCCCTTAGCTGTTATAAATTCACTGTAAACCACGGCTTCTTGGGGCTTATTGCTTTAATATATTGTATATAGTTACAGAGTATGTTTTATTTGTAGAGTAAGTTTTAGTTTGTAGTGTAAGTTTTAGTAGCTTAGTAGTGTATTTAGCTCATTGCTGTGTGGATGTTTTTAGTGATTGTTGATGTACTGATATGTGGTTCCTGGGTTGTTCTGGGTTTTAATGCTTTGCTATGTGGTTGTCAGGATGTTTTGAGTGGTTTGCTATGCGTTGACATGGTCTTGCCAAGGTTTTCTGCACAGCTGTTGGACTCCTCTGAGCATTTTTCGTGCATTTCGTGCATGCGTGGTTGTTGGTTAGGAGTGGTTGTTTGATTTGCGGTTGGTTTTAAACAGTTGGCTTTGGTGGGTAGGTTAGGGTCTCTCACACGGTTTGCAGCTTGACGTGCTGTGAGGGCTTGTGTGCATCAGTGATGCTAAGAGCTACGTCACTGGTACTTCACAGCTACTGGTAGGGTCACCCATAGTGGACAGGTCTCAGCTGAGATGCCAGACGAAGACAAACCACCTGATCCTGCAGCAGCAGACTGGCCTGATGTTCCTGGCAGAAGATCACAGTCTTGTGTATGGGTAAGTTTAACAGACATACAGTATATATAAGAGAATAATGATTATGAAATCAGCAAAGTTTTGGATTTAATTAATTAAAATATTTAGTGACGATTAATTGCCTTGTTTAGAGTTAATCCACATTAATCACAGATTTTGAAAGTGCTGAAATGTTTATATGCTTCTGATCTTGTCAAAATGGATTTAGCTCCTTTTAAAGGAAAGAAAACAAAATAGGAAAACAATATTTTATTAATATTTTGCAACCAAAGCCTTACTAAATGTAAAATAAAAAGTCAATGTACTGAAAAAATAAAACTATGGAACACTGAAAAAAACTAAAACTGTGTTTGTGTATGTGTATACATTTATAAAGGTGTACATACATTTAAAAGTGTGTTTGTATACACACAAACACTATTTTTAAATGTATGTACAACTTTATATATTTATACATTTATATAATTATACATTTGTCTTACTATGCCAGTAAAGCCACTTGATATTAAATTATTTTAATTATATAATTTCTATATTAATTACATATACTAAATATACAATATTTTTTCAATATAAAATTTTCAATAATGGATTTAATAATTACCGGTACAATTATAAATGTTTGTTAAAAAAAAAAAAAAAAAAAGTCGGTAGGTGTCAGTCTTGAGCAGTCTGTAATGATACAATATAATTTCTCCAATAAAAACTTAGCTCTTGTAATAATCGCCTTCTACTTCGTTCTACTGTAATTGTCAATTTTTAACACAGCTTACTATGGCTGTCATCTGAGAATTTTTGCAGATGACATGACTCAGAACTGTATACTTAAAGTCTGCAGTATAAGTTGTGAAAAGGAAGGAAGTTAGCACAGTTCCCTGTGGGGCCCCGATGTTACTTAGGAGACTTATATATACTTATATATTCCTGAAGTATTTTTCCCATAGGGGATTTTTAAAAGTCCAATCTAACTGGACGCTTCACACACACACAAAACACAGGGCCCCGATGTTACTTAGGAGACTTATATATACTTATACAGTGGGTACGGAAAGTATTCAGACCCCCTTAAATTTTTCACTCTTTCCCATAGGGGATTTTTAAAAGTCCAATCTAACTGGACGCTTCACACACACACAAAACACTTCTATTATTGCTGTCTGTCATGTTTATTTGGATAACAGTAAGATCAGCACTGATGATATTGATACAGGTTTGATGATGCAATTTCCCTTGATGTTTCAGTATTTGTATCTGTACAAAATATTGTTTTTGTCAAGACATTTAGATCATACAGCTTGTGTATGTGCTCCCTTTCAGTTTCTTTAATAATTTAAAATGGGGATTCACATTCACAGATAAGACCAGGTATCTGATGATGTGTTAGGCTTGAAAGTGCAGCGTTTAACACACCCAGCTGATTCACTGGGCTCTGCTCAGAAGTCAGGCCTGTCCTTCTTCAGTTTAGAGTAGTCCATGTTGACAGTGAAGAGCTGTGGGAAATAGGTTATGGGTTAAATTATATTATTACATATTATTACACTAACAAAATGTACCAAATGGGACTTTTTGTAAGGTTATTATAGGCTTAACAGACTATATTAGCTAAACATAGATGGACATACAAAGATGGACACAGGAATGGCCAAAAAGTCTACATGAATGTTGTTTTCACCTTGTACTGGTCATTTGGCCCCAGTTTGTTCCAAGGCTCTGGGTTGTTCTTGCGATCCCATCTGTTGACAGATTTCAATCAGTCATATATGGGATGATATTAGACTCTAAATGATTAATAGATGCACGCATACTCTGAATTATATTGGAATCTAAAGATTTTTGCCTGTTTGATAATGTAATAAAAAGGGTTCTCACGAGCAGTCAGGGTTCTTTAGCGCAAGGCGGCCCAGGTAAAGCATAGACATGGCCGCTCCACCACCGATGAAGATGAAGAGAGGAATCAACTTCAAAGAGACACAGAATTATAAATAAATGGCTAAACAATGACAAAAAAGCTGAACAACCAATAACCTCCCTGTTATGCAGTCCATAAAATAAAAGACTTAAATATATTTTAGGGGTCAAACCTGTTATCATATTTGTTAATTCAGTTAAATAGTATTCAATAAAAATAATATAATCATGTTTACAAATATCAGCATTCAATTCTCTTCCTAAAAAGCTTTTAATATCAAATTAAACTGTAAAAGACTGTCAAAAGTTTTGTGATTTAGCTTGAGATATAGGCCTACATACATACATACATAGCCTACACATGAATGTTTCTTTTCTTTTTTTTTAAGAATCACTTTATCAAACCGGAAAAGGTGTGTTTCCAAGAATGACCCCTTTAATGCTAGGCAGTTCACTAGGTTTTGAGGGAAATAACAACGGTTTTTATGTTGATTCCGATCATCTACAAGCGGAAAGCTAATTTCTTTGATATTTAGAGTATATTACAAATCCAGTACTACTGCAGCTGCGTATTAGATACTGTACAACAAAGTATACCCATGTATGAAAATGTTGTCCGATTAAACACAGGGCTTTTTCAAAATAACGTACATAAATGTCCGAATTCCTTCGCATACCTACTATGAATATGTTCTATACTATTTTAGGTCTTAAGTCTTGTAAATCTCGATAGAAAGCTGTTATGGCAAATGACTTAAAAGAGGCACAATTGATTTCACCTCAATGTCCTTGACAGCTGCTGAACACTACACTGCAACACAGCCATATATAAGATAACCTACAGCCGGCATACGTGCTCAGCCACTGTTGTCATATGGTGAAATTAAATGATTTAAAAGAGGCACAATTGATTTCACCTCAATGTCCTTGACAGCTGCTGAACACTACACTGCAACACAGCCATATATAACAGATAACCTACAGCCGGTATACGTGCTCAGCCACTGTTGTCATATGGTGAAATCACGTACACAATGTAGCTATAGACTGAAAACCATTTGATCAATGCTAATATCCTCACCATATCACAGAATGACCGGAATATCTCATCATTGTGAATGAAATAACATGAAATCCATGTTTAGCCTACTCCCCACTGCGGCCATTCAATATACTGTTTGCCTTTTAAATCAAACATATTTGTATTAAATATACCCCTCAAGCAGCGGATGAGGATGTATTTACGACACAGCCAACGCCTGAAACGATTCTGAGGCATAATTTGAGAATGAATGAATCATCATTAACAGACAGAACAGCCAGAAAAGATCTGAAATACTTACAGCCGGGTGGCTTTTCACTTGTTTCAGTATGGTACTCAGCATGTCAAACTCCCGAAATATATATATATAGAGATCAGGATTAATGAGAGATCTGATGGTGTTCGTACGCTCTGCTGTGTTTCTGGAGCGGAGTGTAAAGGGATGCCTGATACTAATGCGCTGTGGAAGGACAGAGCGACAGAGGGCGTCCGAAGGTAACACTATTGAAATAGCCTACTCTTGTGGTCAAACCAAAATAAACCATTAGTGTTGGTGAACTGCTGGTGGTATATATAACTAAATTATTTAGTAAAATGCTCTGGGATATGTGTAGTTTAATTTGAATCATCTTTTATCCGAAATTATTTTTAGAAAGTTGTTAATTTCAATTGTTTTAAAACTAGTGCTGGGCAATGATTAATAAATTATATCGTGTCATGTAATGAAAATATGTGAAATCTGACTAGGGACATGGGAGCAGCAGGTATGAAACTGAACATTTGATATAACCGATTAAAAAAAAAACATCTAATTTGCTGCATATAGGCTATAAATCACATTACTTGATCACATGAGATTAGCACTTAATTTTCTTTTGATAATCACGACTGTCAAAATCACAGTAGACTATGTTGTTTCTCATAATATCACCCGCTTGGAATTTAGTAAGACAGAACAGACATTCAGTCATACTCGATTCTACTTTATTGGTGTCAAAACATACTAGAATTTAAGTGATCTATAGAACGAAAAGAATAAAACAATATGTATGTAGTTTCCCCAAGTACTTTCCAACGGGAAGGCTAGTCCAAACTAACTCATTTGAACATAAAGCATTTCAACCAAAGCTTAAAATAACAACAAACATCATGTGCGCAATGAACGTATTGAATAAAGAAATACTTTAAAGTCAGATAATGTCACCATTTACATTCTATAGCTTATCTTTAGCAAAAAAAGAACAAATGTGCAAACAGTACAGACCTGCTAACTAATCTTACATTCATGTACAGATTAATCTATACAAATATAAAAACATTCATATGTTCAAGTTATACAATGTAAACATTAATTAGACCAAAAAAAACACTACTTTTGAAAAAATAAAAAGGGTGAATGTAAATGTACCATTAAAGCATGACTGACATTCACCTCAAATCAAAGAACATGAATATACAGTACCTACTGAAATGGTCTATGACTGTAATAATCCACCCACATACTTTCTTCAATAAACTTTTCAATAATCAAAACAAAATATAACTAAAGTACATATATTAAAAAAATAATACATTTGCCATTTCTTTGAAGTAGGTGGTAAAATACAGATCTAAAATACAATCATTGCCTAATAGTACCATTCAGTACCATCTGGTATTCTCTTATTACAATTAGCAAAATTCAACATTAAACACCAAAGAACTGATTGTTTTTAAAGAATCTCTCTCACGCAGATGCTGATTTCACCGGTTTTTCTCTTCTTACTAACTCATCACTGTCCCACCCAACAGGACCCTGGAGAAACTGAGAGGCTGCAGATCAGGAAGTCCACTGGAGGTAGGAGGGGCTTCGGGAGATTGACAGGGCAGAAGGCTGAGCCTGTGTGTGGGGTGAAGTTCACTTTGTTGGGGTCAGGACAGGAGGACACGTACACGTGATCCAAATATGGAAGGCTGAATTAGAGGATGGGGGGGGGAGGGATGACAGAAGATACACAATGTCAATATTGAGTTAACCACTCAGATTGAGAATAGCTTTATAAATGTACATAACCACATAGCAACACTCTAGCATGGTAGACTACTTACACGTTCTCTTCACACACTCGGATTCTTTCACAACCTTCTGGTGGATCTCTCTGAAAGCAGTAGCTGTTATTGGGCCGTGGTGATGAGGACACCATCACAATACACGAGTTGACCTCTTCAACTGAGGACAGAGCATTATCACAGTCAGTTCAAATTAAAGATGCATAGGAAGGTATCCAGATTTATGAAATGGAAACCCAGGACATGTACTAGTTCAGCAGTCAAAATATACTTGAAATCTCACTTGATAATTGATGACAATTACATCTTTTTAACTTTTTCATATGTTGTTTTCAAATGCTTTTTAAAAATGGATTTTACTATCCCTAATTAGGATTATTATTTTGCAGTTTAAGATCATTTTGAGCACAAAGTATGTGCTTTCTGTAAACTGAATTGTTGCTAGTGTAATGGACCCTTTTCATATATCTGAGATTCTCAGTATAACATTATAAATGTATGTAACATTTTTAGAAAACAAAATCTATTGGTAGATTTACAATGTTAATAATGGTGGAAATGCCTCATCGCAGTATGTGAAAATGGCCCTTTTCTTTCTTTATTCATATCGGGGTGTACTTTCACCTATGTGATATAGTTAAAGGGATAGTTCACCCAAAAATGAAAATTTTGTCAATTTATTCACCCTTAAGTTGTTCAAACATCTTCAAACATGTTTCTGAGTTTCTTTCTTCTGTTGAACACAAAAGATGATATTCTGAAGAACGTTGGTAACCAAACAGTTGCTGGTAGCCAGACTTCCATAGTATGGGGGAAAAAGTCCCATGGAAGTCAGTGGCCTGGTTACCAGTGTAGTCAGTGTACTGCTCTGGTAATCAGTGTAGAATGCAGCTCTCTGTTGGTGAAAATAATCACTACAAGATTGCTCTGGTAACCAGCAGGGTATGCTGGTCAGGAATTTTTGCAGGGTATTTAAAGGTTTTTTTTGAATGTGCTGAAAAAAAACGGTACATTTCCAGGCACAGGACATCAAAAACCAAACTGTGTCCAGAAAACGTGGACATCTGGTCACTCTAATATATAGTTAAGTTTTTGACAGGAATAATATGGTGGTGACGTATCAGCAAGAGTAAAAAAAAAAAAGAAAAGAGACCTACCAGTTTCGAGGTCTAGAGGGCGCTGTGGAGAGCAAGATGTGGATGAGGAAGAAGAAGAGTGAAAAGCTACACAGGAAGACCCAATCTGAAATCCACTCTTGGAGCTCAGGTGAGGAACAGGAGCCCTGTGTCCATCAGGAACCTCATATAGCTTAAAAAAAAATAAAAAAAAAAACACGTTACATGAAGGTTTCCAGTCATGCAAGTTTCAATATGCAACTTTGCATGATATCAGCCTTCACAATCAGTTAAAAGGGTGAAAAATGTTAGACTTACTCCACAGTGGTGAACTGATGAGTGATGTGTGAAGACTTTCTCCAGCTCCTGATCTAGTCTCTCTTCACTTCGACGCAGACGTGACGGCAGTCGAGTCAATGACGCAGCTGGGATTAATAGAGCAGGGGACTGAGAAGAGAAGAAACACAAACATATTGGTATTAGTATTATTACAATGGCTTTTCATTCTTATCTAATAATATTTTCTATCCTCAGTTATTCCCAGATTTTGTTTTTACTTGAAGGCCCTCCAACGCAATATATATATATATATATATTTTTTTTTTTTTTCCAAACGTTTTTATTAACAGAAACTGTGAGTATTTAAATATTTAATTCATTAACAATGAATCAATGGTGATGAGAAAGAAAATGCATATTAATAATAATTTTTTTAAATACTAGTGTTTTGCTGAGCCTCCTTAGTGGGCCCCGGCTCCCGGGTTGAGATCCACCGCTCTAACACTAAACATATCCATCCAAGAAACCTTTTGGTATTTTCACAAATACATCTATATTTGCATTAATCTTTTTTTTTTTGAATGTTTTTTTAGTTGTTTTAATTGCAAGGGCATTTAGGATTTTAGGTTTCCTATGTTTCCTACCTATAATCAGGGCTTGACATTAACACACGCCAACCTGCCAAATGCGGGTGGATTTCAGCAGTGGCGGGTAATATGGTCACTCCCACTAGCCACTTTGGCAGGTTGAATTTTATATAACATAGCTCAACATTAATGCTTGTATGAGACAAGTGGATTTTTTGAATGGGCGAGTGAAAGAGAATTTTACTTGCCTGACCGGACAACTGATGTGATTAAAACAACTAATTAGGGATGCACTGAAATTTGGGCGAGAATGCTTCTGATTTTATTACATTCGGTGCAAACTGTAATCGATAATGGATAATCAACAAGGTCAACCTAATCAACTAGGTAATCAACAAGTAACAAGGTCGGGCCAGTTGAGGCTCACGCAGTCTGTATGTGAAACAATCTCGTAGAGAAATCAAAACAAATGAACAACTGCACACAGAAGAAACATACTGCGGTAAAAATGTAACTTAGTTTTTATATTTATAGCATATAGCCTAATTAAGCAACATGACACGACCAAGAGAGTTAAGTTTTCCTTGAAAACCACGATTGCAAATTTGACATTGATTTTATACAAGAGCAAAAGAGTAGTTAATATATAGTTTAGTACAATATTGTCAATGTTGATATTTTTTGCTCGATTTGGTTAACGAAAATAGTTCCAAACATCAAAGCAGAACAGTCGCACATCTCGGAGCAAAACAGCAGTTTCGTTACTGAATGATTTGCGTTTTTGAATTACTCATTTGAGTCAATGATTCAGTGGTCCATTCATAAAAACAGGGAGCCAGTTGCATAAAAGGTTTAGACTAGTCTTAAAAGTTAGTCATCTAATTTTATTCTTTAAAGGGTTAGTTCACCCAAAAATGAAAATTCTGTCATTAAAGGTGCAATAGGTGATTGTCTTCAGAAATTTTTTTTGTTATGCTGGTTGAAAGTCTCTTCACATCCCGATAGCATGGCGGCGCTGACGCTGACCCAGATCCGGCGTGATGACGTCATTACGCCGGATCTGGGTCAGCGCCGCCACACGCTCGAACCACAAACACACATACTTTAAAAGCATGCAATACATTTAAAAAATGCAAATTATGAAAATTAGCACATATCATATATTACACTTCATTTCATGCTAACACTTTAAGACAATGTTAGCATGAGACGAAAACTAAAGAAAAACACAAAAAGAAGTTTTTTTATATTTTCAATTCATGCTGGATGGTCTGATTAAATTATCTCCCAAGCCAGGCATTCATTTATATATTTAACAAAATTACACAGAAAGGAAGAGCTTTATCAACATACTGTATAAAACAGCCCATCACAGGCACACAAAACCGAAACGGACACAATCACGAAAATGAACCAGTGTGCAGCAAAATGGCATTACAGCCTCAAACAAAACTCTTGAATAGATATATATCTCAAAGTCTATATGGTATGAACCTTGAAAATTCTCCAGTGTGTACCTGAGTGGGTCCAGTCTATGCTGTTGAATTATAAACGCCCTAGATATGAATAAAGGATGTTACAAACACTGGTAAATATAGCCAAAAAGGGATATTTATCGCACATTTCATGGACAGCGAGTACTGCAGTATGCTGCACTCTTATACAGGAGACTAATAAAACTTTGAAGTTTGCTTAAATACCAAATTTACAGTACATATCTGATAAAGTGCTACGTGTGTGATGTTGTAGATTGTTGGTCTATAATTTGGTGCAACAGTATGTTGTAATGCATAAAATCTAACAAAAACAACAGGCATAACAAAATACCATTATATCTACCTAAAACTAAACTGAAATTAAAAACCATAATACACAATGAAATAAGATCAAGCAACTGTAATAAAACTGTGAAACTATAATAACCGTAGGAAGTGTTTGCAGCTGGCCAGCATGTGTTTAAAGCAGAAGAGTTTTTGAAACAAGCACTCTTCCTGTTACTTTTTGCAATCCTCCACACTTCCTCTAACATTTGTGTACATGTGTCAGAATATGGCACTTTAGTGCACTTGAAGGCTTCACCCGCAGACCACCGAACTCATTTGAATTTTATGAGCGTCTAGAAGCTTTTGGTGCAACCAAGAATGTGCTTCCCTAAACTATAACACAACCAGAATTATATTCTAATTTTACGATAATATGTTGCAGCATTTTGATACATGACATGCAATGACATAGGTTTCCATGATAGTGCACTACAGTACTCTGAGGTGCAAATAGTATCTGCCACCATTTACACTTACGTAGTGCAAAATACATACTGCTATTTTCACAGTGTAAAAAGCACCAATTGCTATTTGCACTTTCAGTGATGTTTGTAAGATTTTTTTATGTCAAAGTACATTCTCTTAACCCAGTTTGTTGTTCATTGATTACTATAAGTACACCATCTATGGGTTTATCTCCCCCAAATGATTGTTGTATAGATAAGAATATTCATAAGGCCTTGATGAGTGTAAGGGGTGTTTGCAAATATGCTTTATTTTTTTAATTAAGCTTGATTTTTGTAATTCTGCAAGCGATGCGAGTAGTGCATACATTGCATACTTTTTACAGCATACTCTTTAATTAAATTTGACCACAATTTCAAATAGCTCCATTTGATCTGTTTAGGTTGAAAAAGGAAATGAGGATTGGGAATGAGGAACCAGGGAGCATAGAAGTGTTTGAAAAAGAGACTGACAGTATGTGTGTATATTAGTACCTGATGTTGGTTGTGCAGTTTCTCTTGTTTGCCAACCAGAACGCCTGACCTTTTCTTCTGTTGTAGTTGTTGTTTCAGCTTGAAAATCTGAGAAAAGAGAAAAGAAACAGCAGACGTTTTTTTTCTTCCCCACATACATTACAGAGATGCATGTAGTGCGATGTAGATATATTAAATCTTACATGACTCACAGTACATACAACCACACATGAACTATAGTTTCATGCAATTTTCAATTGTATTTATTGTGCAATGAGACTTACAGATGAATCTGCACACACGTCACTACCATCCTGGAGACGTTCTGAATTTCCCCATGATGCCGAACGTTTGTGAAATCCAACAGCTGTTGTTTCAGCTCCAGCTAACCATGTGTGTGGTGTCTTTTACAAAAATATCAACACTATAATCACATAAAACTACATTTTAAGACTCTTGTTCAGAACATATTGTCATCTGTTCCTCATGACTTTGGAATATTGCACTAGTCATATGGACTACTTTCATGGTGCATTTTTATCTTGTTTTTAAAGTCAGCATGAAATGAAAATTCATCCCATTTGGTTACATCCTTGTTTTACTCACAAGGTTGACAGAATTTTTTTGTGAACTAGTACAACTAGACATTTTGCTATTAACCAGCTACAAGTGCAAATAAAACAATTTTTAGGGAGACTAAAATATAAGGCATATATGATTCATATATGATTATATGAAAGAAAGCAAAATTTTGGCTTAGGTAATGAGGAACCGAAAACAGATGATATTTAAAAAGTGAGAAAAGCTGATGCACCCACTTCCCTTCACATCTGAGCTGAGGGTTAAAGTTCATTAGGATTGCAGTAAATCATAGGCTGTGATGAGCAAACCATGGTACAATGATGGTGTCTGAGAGTACCACAGACTTTTGGTAATATACATACCATGGTACTGCATGGCCCTGTTTACACTGATATTAACATCTGTCCTGGGTGAGTCAGCTGAACTCAACTGGTAATATGGGCTAGAATTTATTATGGATCTTGCATCCTTTCACCTGTGTGGATTTGTCTTCCCTGCCGTGTCTGTCGTCCTCTTTGGGCCATTGGCCATGCAAGTACGGCCACACAATCGCATCCAGAGATACGGTGCGCTGGATGGGAGTCTGCAAACGCCACTCTGCTTTGGTCCTTTCACCTGAGGAAACAAGAAAGCTTGAAAACACCTGAAATCAAAGTGATTACAGTAAACTGCATTGACAGAAAGCCAGTGCTCAATTCTTCATATACTTTAATGAGGAAACAAACTACTAAGAGACAACTTTTTAAATAATTGTTTGTGGTGTAAAATTTATGAAATACATTTCAATATCATCTTTTGTTTTAAACCTTTCTATTCACTGGTCTAGACCATAAAATGCTTCTAATTAATATTTATATGAATTAGATCATATGAATACCAATCTGAGCTGTAAAGATTAACATGATTTGATGATATATTAGTATTTAGATGGTCTGATATGAACTAAACCAGATGATCATGTCTTCTAGCATGACTTGGGATGTTTCAAAGAACATCTTGTGCTTCAATGGATGCAAGAACATGTGACATTTAGTACAAAGGAGTTCACATGATCAGTATCACAAATTGTATTATTTGATTACTGAAATATTTCTTCTTCATTCTTCTCCATATGTCATAAACATTCTTGGTTCCATAAATCATTTTGTATTAAAACAGCATCTTTATTTTCCTGCTTTAGAATCCCAGATTTTTAATGTAGTCCCCACGGTATATGGGACATACAGTATTATACAGTATGCCAATGAAACCATTAATCTTACAAGCATAACTTAATCGTTTAAAGTAAATACACAGCCACTGTTTATAATTAAAATATTAATGATGATGAAGGTGATGATGAAGATGTGTTGCTTGCTATGCACCAATGAAGTCTGGAAGAAAACTGAATATAGATTAAATGCACATACATTTTAAGGTTAATGAAATAATGTATGTGTTTAGACCGTTGTAGCACATGAAGAAACAAATTAAAGTACTAACGCAGTTGCAAACATTCACATAACATTTCCTGTTGATCTTCAAGAAAGACATCCAGTGGCTCAGATCATGATAGTTACTGATGTGTGTAACATACTTCACCTGGAGTGACATTTGTGACGGAAACTGGTCTGTGCAGCGTGAAGGGAACAGTAGCTTTGAGAGGCTGGAGACCTGATCCGCTCCTGGACATCTTCATCTCTCCACAAACACTGACTCTGGCGTCGTGAGCGGTTTTTGTCCTTTTCCAACTGTCCATTTCCAGCTATCTATCCATTCTAAATGTTTCTCATCTAGTTTCTTAGCTAGACCGATAACTCGAAGATATACTTATTTCATCGCATTCAAGTAAACGATTATAAAAGTTAAGAGAGCTGCTTGCTGCTCAACACCGAGTAACACTGATCTCTACCTCTCAAAACTCTCTGCGTCGGATCTTTCATTCATTTTAGGAAGTGGGCGGATACCTTTAGGATTCACCTTTTGATTGGCTAAAAGAAATAGCTGCGTTAAGGTAATTGGGTAATAAGACATCAATCCAGAAATAACGTAAACAATTTTGGCTTCATCTCAAAGAATTAAGTGAACTGCTCATTTGCACGCACACACAAAATTCGAACTATTCTAATACTTTTAAGTATGCTAATACTTGGCCAACTTCCTAATAGTGTGTGCAGTCTGTTGTTCTAAGAAACCTTATGAAATCAAAGCCGGAGTTGTGTGGCGTAGTCGCTTTCTTTTAGTTTTTAATGAATCTATGTACTGTAAGTGTACTCCCAAATTGGGAAAAGTTGAAATAATGCTATTGAAACTTGAATGTGTACAAGTGCAAATACAGTAGATGCTATAGTTAAGCTATGGTTGGCGTTCCGGGCCCCCTCTCCCTTGTCAGGCCCTTGGAATCATCCTAACCTCACACCTCCTAAGTCCCCCGTTACGGTGCCCCTGCATACAATAATATAAAGAATCCGGGGTTAATTAATACTTAACCGTAAGTTAAGCAACATCTTTTACATATTTCATATAGATGTGGTACTGTATTTCATATCTATGTACAGTATAGATGTGGTATTTCTTCCACGGGTGTAACAGTCACGTCCCTGTGGGTGTCTTCAGCATGTATTGTTGGAGATAAACTTCCATCAGTGGTAGTTTGCGTAGGGTGGAGTTTGTGTGACATAACACCTTCTGAATTTGTAAATTGTTATCTTAAGTCATTTCAGCAGAAGAGCTGTTTTGTGGTCAGTGTTGTGAAATTTATATTTGTCATTTGTTTGTTTGAAAAGTACTCTTGTATTGATATTTTGTTATCTATGGTTTACATATACTGTGTTTGCTTTTTTCATGGTTTGGGGTTGCAGAGAGTTCTAGGAATAGAAATATTGACCATTCAAAGAATGTTTTTGAAACTTTGATATAGAGTGATATAAAGTGATCCAAGAATGCTTTTTTTTTTTTGGTGTATTTCATTTTGAGTTTCACTTGAGGAAAATATCCTTTCTTTGACCCCATCCACATCCGACAGCAAGGGCTTTTCTTTTGCCCTTTGTCTTTTGGAAACCTATCTTTTAGAATTTAGTCAGTTTGAAGATCAAAAGTCATTCTTTAGCTTCACTCTGCTGCATGCTGTGAAATCAATCAATGGTCCCATCTTTTTAGCAAGCATATTATGAGCTACTGGTCCCCATTTTGCGTTTAGACACCTCTGTTAGGTTCTTTTTACTGCAGCAGTCCAAAGTGAACAAATGATGCTGACCTTTGACCCATAATTGACACTTGTTCTTTGCTTGACCCCTGGATCGTGGTGACCTTAAATTCAAGCCAATTTGTAATGAGTTCCACAGTGACATCTGGAGGAGGCACAAGTTTGAAATATATTAGAATCATGCGTTCAGTCCATATGAGACTACAGAACGTTATGCAGTTATGTGAGATTTTATATCATGGGCTCCTTTGACTTCTTTTGACATCAAATGGTTAGATGAAGAACACTGATAATGGTTTATATTAAGAGGGCGTTTACATAACACCATTTTTAACTAAAAACAACAACAAAAAATTGTTTTGGCCATTCATTTACACAACAAAGGCCCTTTGGGGGCCTGAAAACGAAAACTTTGTTTTAAAGTGCAAGTGCAAAAATGAGTTTTAAAGTGTAAGTTTTTGAAAATGTTCCCATTATCGTCTATGTGATAACAACAAAAACCCAAACAGGAGTTATGCGCAACAGACTTCCGTATTCTGTTAACCGGGTCTCGTCGCTTCCGGTTCAAGCGTTTTGCATATGCTTACTTAAATATGAAGCAGTTTTACTCAAGATGCCTTCAAAGTAGATACCAATGATAACCAATGTCCATCACATATGCGGACTGATATCTAAAAGTTTTTTTTATTTTTATTCTTTTCACATTTAGATATAAAAATTGAATAAAACGTCAACAATAAAAACAGCTAGCTAGTTTAACTGATTATCTTAAAAGTCCATAGATATCGCTATTATTTAATACGGCTGTTAACACGTTCTCCGACAAGCGGAAGCAATGAGACCTGTTTTCCGGGTTTGGTCAGGTGATGTTCGACATATACCATATTGGCCTATGCCCATTACATGTTTCTGCACAAAGTGACATCGCCATCTACTGGCCTGGCAGGCATAGTGCATAAGCTACAATTAACCAAATTGATTTGCCTTATCATATAAAATTAAATAATATTTTAAAAGACACTCTAAAAATGGCACTGAAGCTGTTTTTTCATGTTTGTTTGAAGGAACTACACACCTTTTTAAGCATTTGAATCAAGCATTTGTCAAGTTACAGTCCTGAAAAAAAAGGGAAAATGGGGCTGTTCAGTGGAACAGAAGAAACAAACAATAAAGACACAGTGAACAAATATGACTCAATGGAAAACATTAGGACAAAAAAGGCAGTTTTATTGCTATTTTAAGTGACAAACAGCATAGTTTCCAATGGCTTTTCAAACAAAGAAAAAATGTGCAATGAATTAAAAAACTAATTTAACGCTAATTGAGGGTGAAGAGATGTCTAACACAACACACACATTCTCAAACAAGTAGACTTTCAATTACACTGACAATGGAGGGAGGAAATCTAGCTTATCAGTTTTATATGATGCCAATGCGATTAAAATCAATGCAAGGTTTCAAATCTGCTGCTAATATTCTGAAAATGACAGTGGCCCACACATTGCAGACATATTGTAATGATGCAACAACAGATGCCAAATAGATGTCAAACATACAGTACAATACCACAGTATGCAGATATACACTGGTCCATTTGTTTACTTCACTCACTGTCAGTCATTCAGCAATATTATACTGCCATCATGTGCAGAGCGATCCCATCTTCAGACTTACTTCAAGAGGCAAGAAAAGAGGAATAAGGCAGCTATTCCAGAAATGTCTTTCATTGTATTACCACTGTAATTGTACAGCAGACTTAAAGACATACACATCTTTTTAGTTCTTGCATGATGTTTGGCAGAGGAGGGATGTTTAGATGATTGAAATGTGAGAATTAAAAAATCAAGTGATGATAATGTCAAAATACTAATTATTGTAACTATAATATGCTTTCTTTCACACATTTTCATGGTTAATTTCTGGCTGTATGTGTCTGACCGGTTTTGTTTATATGTGTTCTGTAAGTATGCATGTTCCCATAAGAGATTTTAAAGGGCAATAGAATGTGGGAAAGCTGTGTTGGGCTTTGACACATGAAGTTGTAGTGAAAACTGGTTTCAGGTCTCAAGTCTGTCAGTGTGCATACCTTCACTGGATATCACAACAAGTCAGGAGAAAGGTTTGAACAGCAAAGACATTCAGAGATATCCGCATCTGAAAAGCTCTGACGGTAAATTTGTGAGAAAATACCTCTTGTCATAACTACAGAGGTCTAGCTATATCTTATCAATGATACTTTCATGAGAATTAGTGTAACAGGTATTACACAGGCTGTAGCCGAGCCATAGTATCTTTGGATGTCTTAGCTGACTGTGCAGTTTTTCTCTGCTTGGTCTCACTTGGTGGTCCCTAGCTGGGGGTTAGAGCAGGACTGGGCTCTGCGCTGATGTTTACCAGGCACTCTGTTGACCTCAGGCTTGGCAGGGACTTACAGCTGGGTAAAGAGGACAGAGAACCACACAGACCTAACATAGAGGGAGTGTAGTCTTTTTCTGAAATGAAAATGGAAGAAATAGGGATTATTGTTAAACACCAATAATAGCTTTTCCTGCTGGGAAAAAAAATGACAAAATCAAAGGGATAGTTAAAAAAGAAAACATCATTTACTCTCCCTCATGTCTTTCTTTTGCAGAACACAAAAGAAGATCTTTTGAAGAATGTTGGTAAGCAGATTATTTTGGTTAACACTGACCTCCATCATATGAACAAAAAAAAAATTGACACATATTTCTCAAAATATAATCTGTTATGTTCCACAGAGAAAAGAAACTCGACAGGTCTGAAATTACGTGCATGGCACATAAGTAAATGGTAAAATATTAGTAAGTTAAGCAAATTTTTTTTTTTGGTGAACTATCCCTTTAAAGTCCACATGAAACAGAAGCTGCAATTATCTTTTCTCTAATGCTATGTATGTAAGAATGAAATGGCTGTGGTTTTGTCCATTGGGAATTGATTGGATCATTGGTGTGTTGTCATTTACTAATTGCTGCTGTGAGTGGCAGATTGCCGGGGAGGAATTATAGTCTAGCCCTCACACCAGTGTACCGGTGTCATCAGAGAGGAGAAGAGGACTGCCTCTACAGTTGCATACTTCCCTAATATATGGTAGCTGAAAAATATTTAAAAAGAGTATGCTCTCAGAAAATAACTAACAAAAGCTGCCACTGTGGCAGTGCCTTTACAAAAAGTACTAATATGTACCTTTAAGGTACTAAAATGCACCCTTCAGGGAGTATACAACGGTGTACCTTTTGAAAGGGTACTGGGTAACATTTTATTTTGAGGTGTCTTTGTTACACGTTACATGTACTTACTATTATAATAACAATAAATTATGCATAATTACATACAACTAACCCTAAGCCAAACCCTAATCCTATTAATATAATTAATCCTATATAATTAATATTACTCAGTACTTAAATGTGCAATTACACTGTAACAAGGACACCTTCAAATAAAGTGTAACTGGATACTGTCCCAGTGACAGCTTCTGTACCTTTTTTTTTTCTGAGAGTGTAGTCTGAATTCATAAAGCAGTAGGCAAAAAGTACCAGGATGATTACTACTTCCAGCGAGATTCTGAAGTGTACATCTGATGGAAACGATGCAACTGACACCCATGACAATGATAACATAGTGAAGAGTTTTAATTTATTTAAAAGGGGATCCTATTCAGAGATTATGCAATTTCAGACACAGCCGAGATGTTTGTTGGAGGTGGAAAGATTATGAGTGCACATGAACTCACAAAAAACAGTGAAGTGAAATGTTAAACGTAAAAAAAAAAAATTATATATATATATATATATATATGGGTCAAAGACGAAAAAGGGTTTAAGCATAAAAACAATAAGTGTACTACTGCGGGTAAAACAAGGCAGGGACACACAGGAAACACAACATCGACGTTCAATACCGGACAAACTCAGATAACACAGACAGGAACTTAAGTACATGGGGTAATTGACAAGACACACCTGGGAACAATCTACAATCAAACACACGAGAAAACCAAATGAACATAACGAACTATAATGAGGACAGGAACATTACCAAATAAGGGCATACAGAAACAGGAGGCAGGAACAGAGGGAAAACAAAACAAAAACAGACCATAAACGTGACAATATGTGTGTGTACTGTGTATATTTATTATGTAAATAAAAACACATGCATGCATATATTTAAGAAAAACGTTATGTTTATATAATATCACTCGAGTACGAGAGCGATACCGGCTCTATATCAGCACGGCTGTGATTAGGTCAGAGATTGCCGGAGGCAATCACAGCCGCTGAGTACGAGAGTGATATTGCGTTTATACAACAGTTCGACGGAACATGTGTAATTAAACAATAGCGTTCCTGTAGCGATACCAGAACAATATCTCACGGTTCTCAACCAATCAGATTTGAGAACCAGAACGAACTGTGTTATAAACATGTAAATATTTTCAAAATATATACTGTATGTGTGTGCTTTTGTATATACATAATATATGTGTGTGTACTGTGTATATTTATTATGTAAACAAAAACTTATTTTGTTGTTTTCATGGACTGTCGGTGTCATGTTTTGCCCCCGTTTCTGTTCCCTTATTTGGTCATGTTCCTGTCCTCGTTTTGTTGATTAGTCATCCCATGCACCTGTGTTTCCCCAATCATCCCCTGTATAAAAGTCCTAGTCTGTTCAGTTTGTGTT
>NW_015634483.1:1130800-1144565 GCF_001515625.1 Sinocyclocheilus rhinocerous
TACGTGTGTTGGCTCAAGCTCCTATTGTGGATTATCTCCTGTGTTTCGTTATTAAAGACTTTTAAACGTTTCCTCGTGACTCCAGCATGTTCCTTCAGCAGCGTAACGTGACAGAAGACCTGACCAAAATAGTAACCTCCGTGTGTTTACCCTCCGTTTTGTTTCCCGTTTTTACTTTGTCAGATCTACTCGTTCTCTACGCGTGTTGGCTCAAGCACCTATTGTGGATTATCTCCCGTGTTTCGTTATTAAAGACTGTTAAACGTTTCCTTGTGACTCCAGCGTGTTCCCTCAGCAGCGTAACGTGACTATATATATATTACTATAATGAGTAACCAATCTATTATCAATGTCAATCAATTATCAACCATTCTATACAAATGTGTCACTAAACGGAATGTAAACACAATATGGTCTGTCAGTCTCCTCCTGTCTAAGTAATTCCTTCCAGAATAAGATGTAAAGAGGACCACACCTCATGCTGATAGTCAAAAGTCTGTCAACGTTAAGACTTTTGGGCAAACTTCAAAATGCTTCAAAAACCTGCTTAACCATCTAACAGCTAGTAGCTCAATTGATCAACCACCAACTAGACAGCTAAGTCAAAACAAAGCTACAGTACCACATTAAACTTGTTGTAGGTGGATTTTAAGGTGTACCTGCTGTGCACCAGGCTTTTCCATTCTGTTTCGTTTCCATCCTCTGAGAATCTGTGGTTAGGCTTATATGTGGCTCCGGGCTGGGGAAACTACCCCTAAAAGACAACAACAGACCCAAAGGCATAAGTGTATTTTGCAGTTGAATTTGTGTCACATTCTAGATGCAACACAAACTTCAAAAAGCCAGTTGTTGGGCTAATGCCTGGGATTTTGAATAAACTGTTGGCCCACATAAAAGAGAGCCTCTCATCACCTGTAGTACAGTTTCCTGTCCTCCTGGTTGTTGTAGTTTTGGAGTGATGGCCATTGGTTAACAAGAGGGATTGGCAAATCCTTAGAGAGTGGATGTGATTTGCCTGGAATCAGACTTGTCCTGTGATACAGTTAAAGACAAAAACATGATATGGTCTTAGTGGGTAAGTATGTGTCACAGATTCTTCGATACTGTATGTGCCACAGTTTTTAGCACCCATTACTATTAAAAATAGCAACACTTTGAAATGAATAAGAGATTATCACTAGAATGTTCTAAATGCAAAATAACCTGAAACTGTTACTTTAAAGAGCTATTTCTACATGATTTAACAAATATGAAGTAGTTTTAGTGGACTTAGTTCATTTAGATGTTACCTTTTTTATGTTACCATTTTTTTCAGTGTATTTACTCTTATTTTATTACAAGTATGGCATTACATCATCCTTCACAACCCCTAAAATCATCTGTTCTCAGACCATAAATCAATGTCATATAATTAAATAATTGAAATACTTTAAAAAGAAATCTTTAAAAGAAACCATGTTTTTAGTTTACATTTACATTTAGTCATATAGCAGACGCTTTTATCCAAAGTGACTTACAAATGAGGACAATGGAAGCAATCAAAATCAACAAAAGAGCAATGATATACAAGTGCTATAAGCAAGGGTTTTTAAATAATATAATAAATAAAAAGAAAACAGGTAGAATAGAAAAAGAATAGAGCAAGCTAGTGTAAAGAAAACAAGCAGCAAATGAATAGACTGCAAGTCTAAAAGGGACAAGTGCTTTTTTTTTAAAGAATAGAATTAGAATAGAGAGTGCTAGAGTTAGAGGGTCAAATAAAGATGGAAGAGATGTGTTTTTAGCCGATACTTGAAGATGGCTAAGGACTCAGCTGCTCGAATTGAGCTGGGCAGGTCATTCCTTCCGGAGGGAACATTTAATTTAAAAGTCCGTAAAAGTGATTTTGTGCTTCTTTGGGATGGCACAATAAAGCGACGTTCACTTGCAGAACGCAAGCTTCTAGAGGCACATAAGTCTGACACCCTTTCAGCAGCTCTGAGCTTAGAACGATGTTCGCGAAGAACATCAGATAACCAAGGGGCAGAAGGGGTGGTACGGGCTGGTCTGGAAGACAAGGGGCAGACAGTGTCTAAACAAGATGTAAGAGTGGAGCAGATTAAAGGATTAAGGGATTAAATTTCCAATCATTAAAGATAAGCAGACCAGTACCTCCACCTCTTCCAGTCAAACGGCGGGAGTGGGAAAATGAGAAATTATTGGAGAGTGCTGCAGGTGTAGCAGTGTCCTCTGGTTTGATCCAGATCTCTGTCAGGGCCATGAGATTTAGCTTTGAATGACTAATAATATAATTATTATTATTATTATTATTAATAATAGTTAAACGTGATCAGATATTTATATTAAAATATAAGGAAATATCAAAGTTTTCTGTCATTCTGAATGTGCTCTTTCTAAACTTATTCTGAATTCAGCAAGGCTCTGGTGAGATTTATAGTAGTAGTAAAATTTTATGACAGAATTATGAAACGTAAACAGTCACATAAATAGTAAAGAAATTTTGATCACATTTTAGTTTGGGGACCAATTCTCACTATTAACTATGACTTTTGCCTCAAACTCCTAATCTGCAGCATATTAATAGTAAGGTAGTTGTTACGTTTAGGTATGGGGTAGGGATATGGTCATGTAGAATAGCACATTAATATGTGCATTATAAGTACTCATAAACAGCCAATATGCTAGTAATATGCATGCTAATAAGCAACTAGTCAATAGTGAGAATTGGTCCTTAAAGGGGACATCGGATGCAAAATTCACTTTGAACTTAAATGTGTCTTGGCGGTGTGTGTACACAACCACCCTATAATGATAAAAATCCACCCAGTGCTTTTTTTTAAAAATCCCCACAAATCATAAGCACTTTCTCAGAGCAAGCCATTCACAGATTCTGGGCAAATTGACGTCACTTTGCACAGGCCTCTCCCACGACTGTTGTTGGACACTGCCGTTTTAGCATAGACCCGCCCTGAGCAATTGAGGTGTTTTGATGTTGGATGTAATAATGAACATAGCAGTCGTCATTTACTCCTGACCAGAGTATGTGAGCGGAGCGGTGTGATTTTTGAATGGAGGGAGGAGCGGATTTTTTAGAAGTCGGAGCGTTGTGGTTTTCAGTCGCTCCACCACCGCTCCATCACGAGTACAACTCATGCCAACGGCCCGTAATATAACTGCATATTTAGCAAGAATTCAAATGTTAAACATAGCCTATTTAGCTAGCTTGATAGAGATGAATCACTCAAATCAGAAAGAATGTGAAGACTAGGATGACGGCAATGGACTTGAGCGGGAAGTTAAAGTTCTCAAGGAATTTGTTTGTTCCTTCTAGATACTGAATATTTTCAGGTGAAAGCATGATTTAAACAGGTACGACACTTATTCACACACAATCGCTCTCTCAATAATGCATTCAAACAAATGTAATCTTACAGTGCTACATCATCTGTTTCTAATTTCGAATATGTAAGAAATGCAGCGATCCGTAGGTAAAATAACTGACGAAAACGTACTGTTATTTTCATCACAAACATTTGCACTGCAAAAAGCAGCAATTATACCTTTTAATGCTGACAACCATGTTATTAGCTTTGCATGTGGTAGGAAAAACGTTTGCACACTAGTGTTCCAATAAGCCACTTTGAAACTCTCCTGTCATTTTATTTTTTTATTTTAATATACGTTTATGAACAGAACTGTGATATTTCAAACATACTGAAATACTTAAGCCATGGAGCGAAGGCGGAGCGGTGTTTCTGATATCAGTGAGCGAGGATTGGGAAATGGTGAACCCGGAGCGGAGTGATTATTAAATGCTCGGAGAGCGGAGGGGAAATTGTTGCCACTCAACTCCGCTCCTGACATCTGAACCGCTGAAGACTCAGAGGATTACTTTTGTTTTTGAAGGGAATGCACCCCCCGATCTGCCTAAATGCGTTTATGTTTGCATGAATCATTTTACACTAGACTGCTTTGTAAACGAGGGTCAGTACAAAGCAGGTTTGCTAAAAAGTTGTTCCCGAAGGATGGATCGGTACCAGAAGTTTGTGATCCAGCTTCACCTCCAGAAGAAGTGAGTATAAGTTTTTTTATGAATCTTTGCAAATCGCCTTTCTTAATAATGTGCTAGTTGGCAAGTTCCACGACGAATGTGGCTAAAGTTAAAGGTGGGGTATGTATTTTTTCAAAAACGCTTTAGAAAACTGAGTCGGGCCGAGTAGCAAAACAAACTTGTAGCCAATCAGCAGTAAGGGGCGTGTCTACTCATGATGCAGAGGAGAGAGCACTCAGTGCACAGGACGGACATTAGCCGAGCGACAGAAAGATAGAGATGGCGGATAAAAACAAAAGAGGAAAACGTCTGCAGAACAAAAGAAGGCTTATGATAAGGCAAGAAGTAGGACCCGTGTAAATATCGGATCAGCTTTCCAGCGCTGGAGAGAACTCAAGGAGCGGAAGGTCTGCGATCGGACGCCGAGGTTGCTTTGTTTCTTCTAGATAGGTGAGTAACACCGTGTCTGCACCAGGCGCGACAGATGTCGCGCTGCGCCGCAACAGCTAAAGTCTGTCTACACTGGACGCGATAAAGCGACCGTTGAAAATCATTTGAAATTTGTGTCAATACGTCATAAATAGAACACAGCAGCAGGGTTCTGTCAGGGATTTGTCGTGTCGCACCGCGCCGCATCCAGTGTAGACAGCATCACTGATTATAATGAGTTCTATAGTATTTTGTCACGCCGCTCGCGTCCGGTGTAGACACGTGTAACATTGGTTTTGCTTGTTTCACAGAACTTCATTGCCTGGGTTGTGTACGTATGTGTGGGGCGGAGCTATCAAAATAGGGGCGAGACCCTTTTAGGGTAGGGGCGTGTTTGTTTTGGTGATTTGAAATATCAACATTGGCTACCAGAAATCACTTACCCCACCTTTAACAGTCTCAGAGAACATTATGTCGTCATTTCTGTTTAGAACCTTCTCAATATAATTCATAACCGCACGTTTATAATGAAAAATGCATTAAGGTGATTGTCTTATTACAAACGGAGTACATTTTCTGTAAAGATAACATGGTAACACTACCTTTGTAGGGGGTTTATAAAGGTGTTTGTAAAAGTGCCCCTATTATGGATTTTTTAAAATTAGTGAATGAAAACATCCTGCAAAGTTTTAAATCTGAAAGTGCACCGTGTATAAAGTTATTGTCTCTCAAAAGAAAGAGTCGACTCTGAATCATTGAAACGAGTCGTTTTTAAAACGAATCCAAAGCTGTTTCATGTTGACATCAACTTGAAACATTAGCATATTGCCCGGCCACTTGTTGGTCTTTTCGTGTTGGTCTGAATGAAAATGCAAATTCATTCTTTGCCACTAGGTGCTGCTTTTGGAGTGGTAAAAATAACGGTTGCCCCGGTAACGCTGTACAGAAAGCAGCACTGCACTTACAAAGGCTGCTTTATCAGGCGTTACAGGCATGATGAAATGAAAATGAGACCAATCGGACCAATCACTGCCAATTAGCATCACGCAAAGGAGGGGTTTGGAAAAATTAATCGTTGAGCGAATCATTTGGGAGTCGTTGATCAAGTAAAGCAAAAATAAATGCATATTATAAGACAATGAATGTGTTTTTTGACCTTGCATGCATGTCAACCTGTTGTTGGGGACTCCCAAAACCAAAATATGAACCTTTCATTACCCATAATAGGGGCACTTTAATAACTAATAAGTCATTTACAAATGTATTTTAAAATCATTTTGGGGAGTTATAACTGCATGAAAAATAATGGTGACTTTAATGCAAGAACGGAAGAGAGGGGTGGGGTGAGCAGTAGCTCATTATCATTTAAAGGGACATGCACCGAAACGGGTCGCTGTGAACAGAGCTGTTTTTGACAAGGTAAAAAGGGTGTTGTTTTACACTACTGTTTAGGAATTTTAACAAAAGTATGTTATAGACTATTCATGAAGACTCAAAAGAATCATACCAACTTGTGGAAAATGGGCATCCGATGTCCTCTTTAGACAAAGATTAAACCCTGTAATGGTGTTTTATCTATAAGAGTGCTTGTTTCAATTGTAGCATACAATCTTTTATATCTAAAAAAGTTTAAATTGTTTTCGAATTTCACTATTGATGCAGCCCTAATGCAGTTATATTCACTGTAGGTTTGTAAGATACAGTATTACAGCACAACTATTTGAATATAACCATATCAAAACAGGTGGTATTTGCCAGTTTCAATGAATCTCTCTCAAATCTAAACTAAGGCTGAATAAGAGGGCTTACGTTGGAAGCTATGAGCCTGTGACATCATGAACCACAAGAATTCAGTGGAGGTCAGAACAGACGGGAACACTGTGTGTGTGTGTGTGCGTCTGTGTGTACATTTGACAGTCTCTGTAAGTGAGGTCAGGACAGCCTGCTATTTCAGCGACATTTCTCTCTCACTCACTCACTTTCTCTCTCTCTCTCTCTCTCGTTCTCTTTATATACACACATATGCAGATTAACCTAAAATGTTACTGAAATTTTTTCACACAAATAGTAAAAAAAAATAGTTAACATAATAGATGAAGCTAAGTGAATATGAAATCTCTATTCTCTATGAAAATATTTATTTGTTCATTTATTAATATGAATGTGTTTTTTCATATTTATTTTGACAGTACATGTTTTTGAATCTGACAGATTTAATACATATTGAATAATTCATGGAAGAATGGAAGAAGCAGAATGTTTCACCAAATGACTATGTCTGGACAGTTTAATCTAAAATAATTCCATAAACTTCCTATGTCTCAAGAATCAGTGGTGTGTGGGTGTGTTTCTCTCACAGTTGTTCCTGCAGCTCCAGAATGATGTTCTCCAGTTCTCTCTTCTCTTTCTGGCTCTGCAGCTGCAGTTCTTCTAGTCCAGCTGTTAGTTTCTTATTCTCCAACTCCACATTCTTCAGCTGAGATTCCCGCAGCCTTACCAGCTCCTCAAGGTACCCCTAAATACAAATAATACAAATGCACACACTTTAGCACATGACATATTCATTTGAGAGTTACGTACCCACTAAAGTAAATCTTGTATTGTCCTGTATGTGTATGTGTGTGTGTGTGTTTAACCTTTTGCGCATTGACGATCTTGAACCTCTGCTCCATCTTGCGGCACTTGTTCCTCCAGCTCTCCTCATCGGTGACCAGAGGGATGTACGGATGCTCAATACTGTCATCACTGTTACTGCTGTCCACGCTCTGACTGTCCTCATCGTCACTAAGATAATCATAACTGAACCACACACAACACAACATCTCATTGCTATGGAGACAGAGCAGCAGCAATACTTGATTTTGGTCAATTTGACCAGCACTGACCAGGTCAAAATGACTCATGAGTCATCAGTTTGAATCAGTTTAACAAAAAAACTTGCTGAATATGTCTGAACAGTTACTAAAACAAAATCTTACTGAACTCATTTTTTTCTGAATATTGAGTGAATATTGTATTTACTACATTTTAACAATTTTTGTGTATTTCTTATATAATAAAATATTATTAATTTTCCAATGGGATCAGATTTGATATCAGTTGACCGCTAACTATAATGCAGTATTAGCAGCAACAGAAAATATTTCTTTCTTTCAGGAAACCATATAAATATCAAGCATTCCATTAGTATACAGTAGGGCAGCACAATAATGGTTATAACTGACTCTCTACACTCTCTACATTATAAAAAATGGTAAAACTGTAAGAGGCTTCTCTCAAAAATCAATAGAAAGATTGGGAAGAGAAATTAAGGGGTTAAACTCATAATATCTGGCAACCCCAGTCATGTGGATGCATGCGAACAACACAGGTTAATGGAAATGTCAAATGAAAACAACGTTTTAAGAATAAATAACCAGTGCGAAAATAGTTCCAATAATTATGCATAATTAATCGAGAGAACAATAACAATATGATTAAAATTTGAGTAATCATGCAGCCCTAGAACAAAGAGATATAAATAAAATCTAAACATCAAAGCCCACACCATTCCCTGAAAGATCCCCAGTGTTATACTGTAAGAAATAAATGTTCCTCACCTTTGTGTAAATTTCAGATAAGGAGTGTAGTCAATAACAGCCTCAGACTTCCCATCCAGAGCCTCCCCTTTCAAACAGAAACTGACAACAAACAAAGAACAGCAATGAAAACCTGCCATACAAACACAAACAATACAATGTACTTCAATATGGAAAAAATTACCTGGTTTCCATTTTGCTTCAATACCTAGAGAACACCACTGATTCCATATGGATTTTTTCTCTACTTGTTTTTTCATTACTATCACTATCCAAGAAAGTGTCTTCTTTTTTCAATAAGTTCAACTGTATATTGTACGTATTGTGGACCGTGATTGAAATCTCAAGTGAAAAAGAAGTACACTTTAGCATACTACTAAAAAAGTGCAAACAAACTGTAATATTTTCAGACACTTAACTGCATCTTATTTACAATTGAGTAAAAATATTTTATAGTAATTTTTTATCAAATCATATTAGTTTAACTTAAGTGTGTTTTTGACCCAATTAACTAGGACTTAGCCTATATCCTTATTGTCTTTGAAATAGTATTGTTGTGTTTAATGTCATATCTATTGAAACTTGACTGTCATGTACTTCAATATATTTGTAATGACATATTTGTATGATGAAGTTGCAATTTAGTACATTAAAAACATATTAACTTTAAATGTACGATCAAATGAATAACATAACATATAATAACGTTCTTTAGTATGTTAGACAACACATCAAAATAAATGTCTTAAAGATTATTAAAACAATTTAAAATGCAAACTTTTAATTTGACATTTTTACAAAGTGAACTATTTAAAAGTGTACTTAAATGTGCTAAGAAACATGATCATGAAAACGCACTCTCTTTAAGTGCATTTAAGTGGCCATTATTTTGTATTATTATATTATCTGCAAGTACACTGCAAGTCCACAGTCAATACAAGTGCACTTCCTTTTCACAAGGGATAATTTAAAAAAAAAAAGCAAAAAGCTTGGTTTCACAAGGTAATCTATAGGTAACTACTGTACTTACTTAATCCTTAGAAAGGTCATGAATATAACTGCTTCCAACTGAGTGACATACATTACAGTACATAATGTTTTATATGAGTTTTTCAACCTGGTCTCATAAAAATACGTAGGCCTACCTCTGGATACTTTTCTGCACCACCGTTTTTACGTACCTTACTGCACGTTTCGCCGCAGTTTCAAAGAGAAATGTCCACTGAGTGGCGCTAAATCACGGGTTCAATACGTGAACCCTGGCACGTTTTTATTACGTTGATATAGGTAGCCTACACATTGCTGTGTTTTTATTACGTTGCTTCAGGTATGTATTGCGGCGGTTCAGAATTCAAATATCCGGGGACTGTCGCTAAAAGTTAATGCTCTATCGTGTTGGAAATATGCCCTACAGCAAACCCAACCCTAAACCTACCCGATAGTGTTAACAAATGCAAAACTGATATAAAAACACATTTGTTGTTGCAACCGTGTTATTTGAACTTCCTTATATGCAGATTTCAACTGTTTTGTCCAACCGTAGTTGCACAGGATTCGAACCGGAGCTCCTCACCTCTCAAGTCTACAAACCTACCGCCTATGAAAACCCATAGATATGAAGCTCGATATGTGTGATGCTAACATTCAAAAGCATCAGTTTTCAATCAGTCTCCCAGCATATTAAAATTGTTTTGAAGTCATAACATAATATTCTTCAAGTAATTGTGCGAAAATGACACTTTATTAATCGAAACTCTGTAAATTTGTGTGAATGCCGCAGGCACAGAAATACACTGGACAGGTGACTTCCAAACATAATCATATTTCTTGTATTCTGTTGCCATCATTTTAAAAATAAGATATACTGTATAATTTACAGTGTCCACACACAACTACACAAAATATAATTTCATTTAACGCATAATATGGCATAGTCATACATGAAGCAATGTCATTCCTGCCAATGCCAAAAACCAGCAGTGACTTCACCATCAATTGTTCTGGTCACAACAATGACTCTTTCAGTACACAGCAGTACAATAGGCAGAGTAAGACATGACAGACAAAACATCATTTTAGAAAGAAGATATACTGTATCATTTACAGTGTCCACACACAACTACACAAAATATAATTTAATTTAACGCATAATATGGCATAGTCATACATGGAGCAATGTTATTCCTGCCAATGCCAAACCAGCAGTGACTTCACCATCAATTGTTCTGATCACAACAATGACTCTTTCAGTACAGCCCTCCACTGCAGTACAATAGGCAGCGTATGACATTACAGCCAGAAGCTGGAGAGAAAACCCTTGGTCAAACTTTATATTAGGTGCCTGAACTACCATGCACTTATATCACAAAAAGAGTACTTGTGTAGGCTTCATGTTGTACTGAAAAGCCTTTGCTGCTATTGTATTACAGTGTAATTATATGTGTAACTACAGAAATAAAATTACAAGTTTGAATTACAGTTTTTTTTTAATATAAATACAATGTTTTGTATCAAATTCAAATGATTAATTTAAATGTAAAGACTGACCTAATATAAAGTGAATCCAAAACATCAATGATTTTCGTAAGCATTTTAATAATAAGTATACTAATTTTATATTTGGATCATTGTGACCCCTATTCTCTGTACAGCACAGCAGATTCCCAGCGGCCCCCGTCAGCGGGAGGAAGCAACGACATCATCCGGGGAACGGAGATAAATCACATTGCGTGAAATGTCAGGTTTCAGAAATAATTTGTGTACACACATTTGATAAAACACCCTTAATAATTAGCTTATAGACTCACATTGCGAAGTAAACAAAAGTTAGCCGAAGATCTTTAGCAATCCAGACCTTCGTATTCAGTGTTTACGATGTGTGTCGGTCAAAGACCTCCAAATCCGCAGATTTCTTTAAGATGACGGTGAAAACGTCACATTTGATTTCAGCAAGCCTCTCCACATTTTCTAAATGAATTAAATTAACAGATGAAACAGAAAAATACATATTTTCGGACGCATTCCTGTTTATGACTCCGCTGAAGGCCATAAACATTGCAACATGCATAACGTTATGTGGCTTCTGAAGGCTTCTCACTCACCTGCAGATTCCCAGCGGCCCCCGTCAGCGGGAGGAAGCAACGACATCATCCGGGGAACGGAGATAATCACATTGCGTGAAATGTCAGGTTTCAGAAATAATTTGTGTACACACCTTTGATAAAACACCCTTAATAATTAGCTTATAGACTCACATAACGAAGTAAACGGAACTAAAGATCTTTAGCAATCCGGTGTTTACGATGTATGTCGGTCATAGACCTGACGAAACGTAACAACGAATCTACAGATTTCTTTAAGATGATGGTGAAAACGTCACATTTGTTTTCAGCAAGCCTCTCCATACAGTACACAGGCTTAGTGCCGCGTTTCCTAAATGAAATAAAAGAGCAAATGATATTTTCGGACGCATCCCTGTTTATGACTCCGCTGAAGGCCATAAACATTGCAACATGCATAACGTTATGTGGCTTCTGAAGGCTTCTCACTCACCTACAAACCGTGATGAGGTTTTTTCTCTCCACGGCGATGCTCCTGGAGAAGCCTTTCTTGGACTGTGCACCCATTGCCATCGCGGACTGCATGAAACTCTGCTCCATCCCACTGGACCCCTCCCTTGCGCCACAAATACACACACAACCGCATTCAGAGACGAGGCATGACAGGTGAAGATAGTCGGTTTGAAAACGCCATTCTCCACTATTACAGTGCAGACGAACCGAGGCTTTCTCCTTGAGCGCTGTTAAAGAGAGACACTGATGGCGACCGTCTGCACCCCTCCTCTATACTGACCTCATCTCAGCATTCACCGGATCAGCAAAATCATTTTAGGATGATTCACGTTTCTTTCAACTCCAAGCACTTAATGTGGAACAACTATGAGGTCAAATTAATAAGATTAATTAACTGGAAATGTTATTCCAGGTGGGTCCTGCTGTAAGGCTGAGATGCGCATGAAGGACGCACAGACCTTTCCAGTGCCGCGGGGGACGCAGTGAAGCAAAGCGGCCGCTAGAGGGCTTCAGTCAATAGGTTCTGAAATCTAGCTACTATCATGCTGCTTGGTTGAAATCTCGGCTTTCTTTTTCTTTCTTTCTTTCTTATTGCATAACAAGAACAGTAGCATAACATACTTATATAGAGGATCACAGAGTATTCAACTATTATCAAATATATTAATAAAAGCATTAAAGGAACCAACAGAAAAAAGAAAATAAATATAAAAACTATACAGGGGATAACATACAAGAAATTTCCAAAAGAAAAGGATTCAAAAATTCGATGCGTCCTTTTTTGCTCTTTTATTTCTTAGATCTTTTAAGGCCTCAATGTATTGCTTAAGTTCAGTTTTAAATAATGTAATGTTAGGTTTGTTATTAGTCCATTTTTGTTTGTGTATATGGTATTTCCCATACATAATTATTAAATTAATCACCAAATCTGGCTCCAAACTTTACAACAAAAATATATCTTTACCAGAGAGTCTTAATTTTGTAGCTAAATTTAAATATTAGATATTCAACATCAGTCCAAAACATACAGGTAAATACACCTTCATAAAATAAGTGTTTTATGTAGTCTGTCCATGTCTCCAAAAAATTTTGCAACTACTTGTCTCACTGGGTAAATCAAATGAATAACTTTATATGCAAGTTTATTGATGAGACAATATTCCAGACCTCTTTCCATTCAATCGGATTATATAACAAATTCCAAATAGGTTTGCATTTTGGCAATAATGTGGTTCTACATAATTTATTTTAAATATGAAAGTTATTACATTTATTATCTATAATTCTCACACCATTAATACTTAACCAGGGTCGGACTGGGACACAATTTCAGGCCGGGAAATCTCACACTCATCCAGGCCACATAGAAAAAAAGGGGCCAAAATTGCACCTTTTGGGGGTACAATAGCTTGTCACTGGAGCAGTACTCTTAAAAGGACATCTTTGTACATTTTTTTACCCCTAATAAGAACATATTAATACCTTAGAGTAGTAATTCGTACCCTTAAGGTGTGGAGAGATGCAGCGAGGACTCAAGTGCAGGATGAATGGTTCTTTCTTTTAATAATAAAATGAAACAAAAACAAACTAAAACAACCCCAAGGGGGAAAAACAGACAGGCAGGCTAGGAACTGCATTACATGCAGACATAACACACACAATGAAAAACGACAGATCAGCACAGGATTACAAACACTAGGAGAATAAATAGGAAACCAAACGAGGAGGCTAATGAGGGAGACACAGGTGGAGCAACTTAAACAATAATGGGGTAACAAGATGGGCGGGGTCAGACAATAGACAGGAGAGAGCACATGGCAACAAACAAATCTCTCTTGCACTGCACCTTCACTTCCCTTTCTTCATTTTCCCCAATATCTCTGTCTCTCCCTTTTTTCTTACCTGTCACTTCTTCACCAGCAGGTCTACTGTTATGAACAGAACTGTGTCCACCTTGTTGAAAACAACCACCTCATTTCAATTTGTTAGCACAGAATGTTATTTGTCTTAAAATGAATGACTCAAACTAGATTTAACAAACTTATATTTCATACAAATATACTAGTCAAAAGGTTTTGAAAGATTTTTTAAATGTTTTTTAAAGAAGTCTCTTCTGCTCACCAAGCCTACATTTA
>NW_015634484.1:0-9890 GCF_001515625.1 Sinocyclocheilus rhinocerous
TTGGACGCTCTGTCTGATCCGGGTGCAGTTGAGTGATGACACCTCCAATGCCATAATCTGAAGCATCGGTGGACCCGAATGTTGGTAAGGAGGGGTCGAATAAAGCCAAGGCTGGGCTGTGGACTAACAGCTGCTTTAGCCCACGAAAACTCACATCTGCTGCCTCCGTCCATGTAAATCCATTCTGAGATGATCTGAGTATCTCACGCAGGGGGTCTACTACCATTGCATAGTTCGGGATGAACTTGCTAAACCAAGATGTAAGACCCAAAGAAGACCGTAATGAGGGTAGGTCTGTTGGTGCAGGGGCATTTGCAATGGCGTCAACTGAGTCGGGGTTAGGATGTAGTCCATCTTTTGAAATGTCATGGCCTAGATATCGAATTCTGCTGTGGCCGAATTTGCTCTTCTCCCTGTTAAGTGTCAGACCAATATTTGTGAGTTTAGTCAGCACTGCTTGTAGATTGGCGTCATGGGTAGCTTTATCTTGGCTGTACACGATGAGATCATCTAAGTAGTTCTGTACTCCTGGTAGACCCTCAAGAACTGTTTTCATCATTTTTTGAAAGGCGGAGGGCGCCGAAGCCAATCCGAAAGGAACCTTTGTGAATTTGAACAATCCATCGTGTGTGATGAATGCAGTCAAGTTTTGACTCTCCTCATGCAAAGGTAGTTGGTGGTATGCACTTTGCAGATCAATTTGGGAGAACACAGTAGCGCCTCTGAGTTCGGTGAAAAGATCCTCCATATGAGGTAATGGGTAGCAGTCAGTAATTACAGCCCGATTAGGCTCTCTCAAATCCACGCAAACCCGAATTTCTCCAGACTTCTTTCTGGTTACGACGATTGGTGACACCCATGGCGAAGCATCGATCTTTTCAATTATTCCATCCCTCAGTAAGCGATGAATTTCCTTGGAAACCTCCTCCCGTACACTCAGCGGTAATCTACGTAGTTTGTGCTGCACTGGTTTAACAGACTGATCAATCTGTACTTTGTGCACAAAGCCTGAGTTGAGCTGCTGCATTACATATTTCTAACACAGGTGAAGCAGCAGGAGCTGATGAAGTAACAATTCTATCTCCCACAATGTGACAGTTTAAGGCTTTAATCAAATCCATGCCCAAAAGTGGTGATCCCGTTTTGACCACATAGAAATTGGCAGTGGTTGCAACACCATCATGTGACACAGAAACAGTGAAACAGCCTAAGGTTGGCAAGTGTTCACGTGAGTAAGTGACTAGCCTCACTTGAGGTTCCTTTGGTTCACAATTTGCAAAGTGTTTCATGAACAGTGTCTCAGGCAGGATGGACACACTTGATCCTGTATCAACAATCAATTCAACTGGTATTTTATTTCCTTGTGGTGCTTCCAATTCTACTTGGCATCGAATTTTGTCAGGAGACTGATTTACGAGCAGCACAGTCAGTTCAGGCACCATAACTTCTTTCACTTCTTTGACAACTGCCGATTTACATACCTTTGCGAAATGTCCTTTCTTTCCACAGTGATGACATGTGGCTGACGCAGCAGGACAATTGTGTGCGTTGGCCAAGTGAGTATTTGATCCACAGCGTCTTTTATTTGAAGTCTGTGGCTTTCCATTTTGTAATGGCATTTTCTCACTCTTTTGTTTACCTCGTTTGAAACTGGACTTTGTCCTTGAGATGGCTTGAACTTGAGCAGAAGTTGAACCATTAGTTGAAAGGAGTGTAGCATTTTGTACGGCCGATTCCACTTGAAACGCTAATGCAGAAGCGCGATCCAATGTAAGTTCCGACTCGAGTAACAGTCTATCTCTCACCGCGGCCAGGAAAGCCCGTTCAATTAGTTGGTCCCGTAGCATTTCATCCTCCATTTGTCCGAACTGACAATCCACTGCTAGATGACGTAACTCCGCGATATACTGACTTGCGGTTTCGTCCGAGCGCTGTGCGCGCTGTCTGAATTTATGCCGTGCAGCAACAACATTCACTTTTGGCGTAAAATGAGCATCAATAGCCACCATGGCCTCATCATAAGTTGTACCCCCGTTTGGCAGCGTATAGAAAAGTCTCTGGCCTTCCGTACCGAGACAATGTAACAAAACTGCACGAACTCTGGCATCAGGCCATGCATCACCTCGTGCTCCGATGACAAGCAAGTAATTTTGGAAAATGTTCTTCCATGTAGAAAACGTCTTAAGGCTAAAAGTAGCTCATAACTCGCCGATTTAGGAGAAAATCTTAAAAATAATGGGCGTGTCAATCCTAAATTTAGGACTCCTAAATTTTTGCTCTAAAAGTATTTCACAAAGCGTTTTAGCTCTTAAACTAGCTCCTAAATCTGTGAATGGTTAGGAGTAGTGAAGAGGACTCCTAAGTCAACAAGACCAAATCTGAACTATCCTAAAATGGCTGTTGCCAGCAATCTACCTCGGAATATAAACATTTTAGAAACATTTGACGATAATGAGCTGCAATCTGCCTCTGAATGTAAATATTTTAGAAACATTTTATGATTATGTCCTTTTAAAAAGTTATCGCCTTTGGTTTTGGAGGTTATCCCAACTCTAAATTTTCCTTTGATTATATCCTTGTTTTCATTAACTAGTTGGACAAAAACGTCCACCCGATGACAAGCAAGTCATTTTGGAAAATTTTCTTCCATGTAGAAAACGGAATAGCAGGCTCTCCGACCGTCGGAAGAAAAAATGCAGGCATGGGTACAGATGCAGACATCGTCGCCAGATTTTGTAATGTTTGGAACTCGTAATGAAAGAAATTAAAAGGAGAAAGAATGACTAGTTCACAACATTACCAACACTTCTTTATTCTGCTTTCTCCTCGCTCCTTCTCAACAACAAAACTTTAACTCTTGCAGCCTCTAGTGGACTGGCCCAGTATTTCAATCTATGAACATTAACACAGGACATAACAGTTAGTACAACTTTTCTGTACTTGAATGATGAATGATTTTCAAATGAACAGAATTTCACTACTGGACCTACAAAAATCAAACTGTTTAATATTTTTCAGACAATGGAGTACTATATTCATGCCTCTATGAATAAAAGTGCAAGCACAAAGAAAATGTACATACTAAACCACTACATGATAGGGGTAATCCTGTTCGGAGGAAAACAGCTAATTACACGCCAAAGCTTGAGGAAAGTAAATAAAATTCAGCAGCCTAGAACATGACCCATACAATTTCGGTTTCAACAGATCATATTGAAGTAGAGACTCACAGGTCTAGCATTACACTAAAAACATTCTGAATGAATTGTTATAATTTATTATGTTGTCCACTAGTGGGATTACGGTTAGCATTATGTTTGTTTAGGGTGAAGTGTTTGTAGTAATGATAAGACTACTCTGCACATTACATATGTTACTACAGCCTGTAAATCTGCAAATGTATAACAGCTTGTATATTATTCAATGTAAACGTTTAAATTGCTTTACAGGAAAACTTTGAAATTATGATGGTGCAGTGGGATTTGTAAATGTACATAGCAATAACTGGAAGTTTGTGGTAAGCAAAACCAGTTGTAAGTTAAAAATTTGAGTCATTCTATAGTTTTAGTACTGTTAATTCAATGCTAACAGTAATACTGTAGAGAACAGGGCCCATATTCACAAAACATCTTAAGGCTAAAAGTAGCTCATAACTCGCCGATTTAGGAGAAAATCGTAAAAATAATGGGCGTGTCAATCCTAAATTTAGGACTCCTAAATTTTTGCTCTAAAAGTATTTCACAAAGCGTTTTAGCTCTTAAACTAGCTCCTAAATCTGTGAATGGTTAGGAGTAGTGAAGAGGACTCCTAAGTCACTAAGATCAAACCACAAACTATCCTAAAATGGCTGTTGCCTGCAATCTGCCTCTGAATGTAAATATTTTAGAAACATTTTATGATTATGTCCTTTTAAAAAGTTATCGCCTTTGGTTTTGGAGGTTATCCCAACTCTAAATTTTCCTTTGATTATATCCTTGTTTTCATTAACCAGTTGGGCAAGAAGTAACAGCTGTTCTTGGGACATCCCTCCGGTTGAGCGCGCTATTGCCATGCAGCTCTGCCCGCAAAGCGCTGCCGCCTGGAGAGGTAGTCCACGCCTTCCGTCCAGGGCCTGTAAGTTCTCGTCCGCTCTGACGGCTAAGGCTTACAGTGCTGCTGGACAGGCCGCTTCCGCCCTGCACGCCATGGCCCTCCTGCAAGTCCACCAGGCCAAGGCGTTGAAGCAGCTGCACGAGGGTGGTGCTGACCCAGGTGTGCTGCAGGAACTGCGCACGGCGACGGACCTCGCGCTTAGGGCGACGAAAGTCACGGCGCGGGCCGACGAAAGGCACAGCGTGACATTGGTGGTCCAGGAGCGCCACCTTTGGCTGACCTTGGCGGATATGAGGGAGGCCGGCAAGCATCGCTTCCTGGACTCCCCGATCTCCCAGGCCGGCCTATTCAGCGAAGCGGTAGAGGGCTTTGCCCAACAGTTCTCCGCCGCACAGAAGCAGACGGAGGCGTTTCGGCACTGACGGCTAAGGCTTACAGTGCTGCTGGACAGGCCGCTTCCGCCCTGCACGCCATGGCCCTCCTGCAAGTCCACCAGGCCAAGGCGTTGAAGCAGCTGCACGAGGGTGGTGCTGACCCAGGTGTGCTGCAGGAACTGCGCACGGCGACGGACCTCGCGCTTAGGGCGACGAAAGTCACGGCGCGGGCCCTGGGTCAGACGATGTCCACATTGGTGGTCCAGGAGCGCCACCTATGGCTGACCTTGGCGGATATGAGGGAGGCCAACAAGCATCGCTTCCTGGACTCCTCGATCTCCCAGGCCGGCCTATTCGGCGAAGCGGTGGAGGGCTTTGCCCAACAGTTCTCCTCCGCGCAGAAGCAGACGGAGGCGTTTCGACACATCCTGCCCCGGCGGTCTGCTGCTGTCTGCACCCCACCGCCGGCTGCAGCCCCTCTGTCTGCTCGTCGCCGAGGGCGCCCTCCTGCGGCCTCCACCTCCGCTCCGGCGCGGCCACAACAGCAGCCTTCACAACGGCCGCAGCGTGGAGCTGGCCGCAGGAAACCGGCGCTGCCCGCCTCCGCCCCTGCCAAGCCTGTGAAGCGCCAGAGCAGGCGGCGTCCCTGAGACGGGCGACCCGGAGCTCTTGGATCCTGCTCTTCAGGAGATGGTGACTGCACCACTCCTTCCCCCGGAGGAGGGCCGGGTGGAGAATCTTATGTTTCCGTTTGTTTTTGTTCCGCCACTGGCTACCCAGCCAGTGGTACCCAAAACTTCAATAAAAGAGCAGTTTCCTTTGCCTCCGGGTCCCAAGAGGGCGAGGATGGCGGTGCACGAGACCCTGTCTCCACACGGCCGTCCCCCTCTCCTTTCGCCGATGGGCAGCAGGGTCCGGTTCGGGGACGCTGTGCCTCCTCACGAGCCCCCTGCCCAGCTATGGAGCCAGGTAAGTGGTGCGCCGCGCACTCAGACCCCACCCTCGGACGCACGGCCTCCCGGGTTGGGTCCCTGTGTTCCACTTCGCTGCCCCACTGCGGGTACGTCGGTGGTTTCCCTGGTCCCGCTAGTTCGGTTGCTGGGGGCCTGGTTAGCGCTCCCCAGGCCGTCTCGCTGGCTCATGAGAACCATCAGACTCGGCTACGCGATTCAGTTCGCCCTGCGCCCTCCCAAGTTCAGGGGCATTCGGTTCACCTCTGTGCTGGACAAGGATGCTCCTGTCTTGCGTGCAGAGATCGCGGTCCTGCTGGTGAAGGACGCGATACAGCCGGTCCCTCCAGCCGAGATGAGGTCGGGTTTCTACAGCCCGTACTTCATCGTACCCAAGAAAGACGGTGGGTTACGACCGATCCTGGACCTGCGCGTACTGAACCGGGCCCTTCACAAGCTCCCGTTCAGGATGTTGACGCAGAAACGCATCTTTCAATGCGTCCGTCCTTTCGATTGGTTCGCAGCGATCGACCTCAAGGACGCGTACTTTCATGTCTCGATTCTCCCTCGTCACAGACCGTTTCTCCGCTTTGCGTTCGAAGGGCGAGCATATCAGTACAAGGTCCTCCCCTTCGGGCTATCCCTGTCGCCTCGTGTCTTCACCAAGGTCGTGGAGGCAGCCCTCGTTCCATTGAGGGAGGCGGGCATTCGCATTCTCAACTATCTCGACGACTGGCTCATATTGGCCCAGTCCCGAGCGCAGTTGTGCGAACACAGGGATATGGTGCTCAGTCACCTCAGCCGATTGGGGCTTCGGGTCAACTGGGAAAAGAGCAAACTCTCCCCGGTGCAGAGGATCTCTTTTCTCGGCATGGAGCTGGACTCGGTCAACCTCTCAGCACGTCTC
Source organism: Sinocyclocheilus rhinocerous (assembly GCF_001515625.1). Taxonomy (NCBI): domain Eukaryota; kingdom Metazoa; phylum Chordata; class Actinopteri; order Cypriniformes; family Cyprinidae; genus Sinocyclocheilus; species Sinocyclocheilus rhinocerous. The sequence continues at coordinate 6,324 of NW_015634484.1, forward strand.
TCAGTAGAGCGTGCGCAGTCGATGCTGAACTGCCTGGGGTCCTTCCAGTGCAAGACGGCGGTTCCACTGAAACAATTTCAGAGGCTCCTGGGGCATATGGCATCTGCAGCCGCTGTCACGCCGCTCGGGTTGCTTCATATGAGACCGCTTCAGCGTTGGCTTCACGACCGGGTCCCGAGATGGGCATGGCGACACGGCACATACCGGGTTTCAGTCACCCCGTCCTGCCGTCAGACCTTCAGCCCGTGGGCAGATCTTGCCTTTCTTCGGACAGGGGTGTCCCTTGGGCAAGTATCCAGGCATGTTGTTGTGTCAACAGATGCCTCTGCCAGGGGCTGGGGTGCCATGTGCAATGGGAATGCAGCTGCGGGGCTCTGGTCGGGGCCCCGACTGCAGTGGCATATCAACTGCCTCGAGTTGCAAGCAGTATGGCTGGCTCTGCGCCGCTTCAAATCGCTGCTACACGACAAGCACGTACTGGTCCGTACGGACAGCACTGCGACCGTTGCGTACATCAACCACCAGGGCGGTCTACGCTCCCGTCGCATGTCGCAACTCGCCCGCCATCTCCTCCTCTGGAGTCAGAAGCATCTGAGGTCGCTTTGCGCCGTTCATGTCCCAGGCGAGCTCAATCGTGCAGCCGACGAGCTCTCACGTCAGCCCGCCCTTCCGGGAGAATGGCGACTCCACCCCGAGATAGTCCAGCTGATTTGGAGACGCTTTGGGGATGCTCAGGTAGACCTGTTTGCCTCCCTGGACATGTCCCATTGCCAGTTGTTTTACTCCCTCTCCGAGGGGACCCTCGGCACGGACGCACTGGCATACAGCTGGCCTCGGGGCCTACGCAAATATGCATTTCCCCCAGTGAGCCTTCTCACACAGACACTGTGCAAGGTCAGGGAGGACGAGGAGCAGGTCCTCTTGGTAGCGCCATATTGGCCCACTCGGACTTGGTTCCCCGAACTGATGCTCCTCGCGACAGCCCCTCCTTGGCAAATTCCTCTGAGGAGGGATCTCCTTTCTCAGAGAGGGGGCACCCTCTGGCACCCGCGTCCAGACTTGTGGAATCTCCACTTGTGGTCCCTGGACGGGACGCGGAGGTTCTAGGTGGGCTACCTCCAGCGGTAGTAAACACCATCACTTCAGCCAGAGCCCCGTCTACTAGACACGCTTACAGGCTGAAGGGGAACCTGTTCGTCGATTGGTGCTCCTCCCCCCGGGAAGACCCCCGTAGATGCCCGATCGGAGTCGTGCTTTCTTTCCTGCAGGATGGGTTGGAGCGAAGGCTGTCTCCCTCCACCATTAAAGTGTATGTTGCCGCCATTGCCGCGCATCACGAGGCAGTAGACGGTAAGTCTTTGGGGAAGCACGACTTGGTCATCAGGTTTCTCAGAGGGGCAAGGAGGTTAAATCCACTGCGCCCTCACCTGTTACCCTCTTGGGATCTCCCCTCGGTCCTGACGGCCTTGAAGGAGGAGCCCTTCGAGCCTCTGCAGTCAGTAGAACTTAAGTTTCTGTCGTTGAAGACAGTGCTCCTCACCGCATTGGCCTCGGTCAAGAGGGTAGGGGACCTGCAGGCATTCTCGGTCGACGATTCGTGCCTAGAATTCGGAACGGGTAACTCTCACGTTGTCCTGAGACCCCGACCTGGATAGTTGCAAGCAGTATGGCTTGCTCTGCGCCGCTTCAAATCGCTGCTGCACGACAAGCATGTACTGGTCCGTACGGACAACACTGCGACCGTTGCGTACATCAGTCGAGACAGTCCAGCTGATTTGGAGACGCTTTGGGGACGTTCAGGTAGACCTGTTTGCCTCCCCGGACACGTCCCATTGCCAGTTGTTTTACTCCCTGGCCGAGGGAACCCTCGGCACGGACGCACTGGCGTGCAGCTGGCCTCGGGGCCTACGCAAATATGCGTTTCCCCCAGTGAGCCTTCTCGCACAGACACTGTGCAAGGTCAGGGAGGACGAGGAGCAGGTCCTCTTGGTAGCGCCATACTGGCCCAGTCGGACTTGGTTCCCCGAACTGATGCTCCTCGCGACAGCCCCTCCTTGGCGAATTCCTCTGAGGAGGGATCTCCTTTCTCAGAGAGGGGGCACCCTCTGGCACCCGCGTCCAGACTTGTGGAATCTCCACTTGTGGTCCCTGGACAGGACGCGGAGGTTCTAGGTGGGCTACCTCCAGCAGTAGTAAACACCATCACTTCAGCTAGAGCCCCGTCTACAAGACATGCTTACAGGCTGAAGTGGAACCTGTTCGTCTATTGGTGCTCTTCCCGCCAGGAAGACCCCCGTAGATGCCTGATCAGTGTCGTGCTCTCTTTCCTTCAAGATGGGATGGAGCGAAGGCTGTCTCCCTCCACCCTTAAGGTGTATGTTGCCGCCATTGCCGCACATCACGAGGCAGTAGACGGTAAGTCTGTGGGGAAGCACGACTTGGTCGTCAGGTTTCTCAGAGGGGCAAGGAGGCTAAATCCTCCGCGCCCTCACCTGTTACCCTCTTGGGATCTCCCCTCGGTCCTGACGGCCTTGAAGGAGGAGCCCTTCGAGCCTCTGCAGTCAGTAGAACTTAAGTTTCTGTCGTTGAAGACAGTGCTCCTCACCGCATTGTTAAGGAGTTCGTCTCTGGTAAAACTTATAGAAGAAGAGTGACAAAACACAGAACAAACAAACAAAAACAATAGAAGACTCGCGGAGCTCAGCGTCCTTGCTGCCATTTGCGGCGCCATGCTGGTATCAATTATGTGCCCAAAGTTCCCACCACGCCTTTCAAGGATCAGGTGGTGAACTTACAAGCGCTGCCCCGGGAGGAGGCAGACCCAGCCATTGCTCTGCTCTGTCCCGTTCGCGCTTTGCGCACTTACATGGACCGTACGCAGAGCTTCAGGACCTCAGACCAGCTCTTTGTCTGCTTCGGTGTACAGCAGAAGGGAAAGGCTGTCTCCAAACAAAGACTTGCCCACTGGTTAGTGGAGGCTATAGTCTTAGCATACCAGGCCCAATGTTTACCATGCCCCCTCGGAGTGAGAGCTCACTCTACGAGAGGAGTGGCATCTTCTTGGGCATTGGCGCGGGGCGCCTCGATAGCAGACATCTGTAGAGCTGCCAGCTGGGCGACGCCTAACACGTTTGCGAGATTCTATAATCTCCGTGTAGAGCCCGTGTCCTCTCGTGTACTCGCCTCAGGTAGGCAGTAACACCGGACCTGCTCGGTGTCGATCACGCTTGCTGCGCCATTCCCGCAGACGCCAGGTCGAGCACTCGTGTGCATGCCCAAGGTCAGCCCTTGTGCTGGGCTAGGTGCCCGTGTGTAGTGATTCCCCCTTCGGGTGATCCCACATGTGTATTCTTCCACGGTACGGCTCCCCTCACGGTAAGCCCGGGTCTTTCCCTGGCAGTCGTTCTCTGCCATCTCTGCTGTGTAGTCATCTCACCCCAGGCGGGTTGAGTCTCCCGCAGGGACTTCCATATGTAGCACTGCCCTGGGCCAGTCCATATGTGTAATTCCACATGATACCTCCTATACGCAGGATGTGGCTTCCGTAGCGTTCCCCTACTTGGGTAC
>NW_015634484.1:11326-30150 GCF_001515625.1 Sinocyclocheilus rhinocerous
CTTTTTTGCTGCTCAGTTCAGTTTCCCATGGTGATCCCTGGTGGAGTTCCTCCCGCACCCTCGGCGGTCAGGCGTGGCGGAGCGCCAGACGCCAGGTCCAGCACTCGTGTGCATGCCCAAGGTCAGCCCTTGTGCTGGGCTAGGTGCCCGTGTGTAGTGATTCCCCCTTCGGGTGATCCCACATGTGTATTCTTCCACAGTACGGCTGCCCTCACGGTAAGCCCGTGTCTTTCCCTGGCAGACGTTCTCTGCCATCTCTGCTGCGTAGTCGTCTCACCCCAGGCGGGCTGATTCTACCGCAGGGACTCCCATATGTAGTACTGCCCTATGGCCAGTCCATATGTGTACCTCCACATGATACCTCTTATACGCAGGATGTGGCTTCCGTAGCGTTCCCGTTAACACTCGAAGGTGATTGGGCTCTCGGGCGAGATCCCAATTCGTCAGTCACGACTGACGTAACGTCTCCATTCCCTCCTTCAGGGAACGAGGGTTAATTACGTAACCGAGACGTTCCTTCATGCCATGTCAGAGCAAATATTTGTTGTTGACCCCGCTGATGTCTCGAATGACCTCAAGGACTCAAAACTAGCAGCCACTCGTTTTTGGTAAGATAAATGAGACAAAAACATCATGTTTCCTCATATGACACATTTATTTCCCTTTTTCCTTAAAAAAAAATGTTTTCCTTTTAGACAATATTTCAAGACATGATTCAATTTACAAGGCAAAAAAGACTGGTTAAATATAATATGGAGACCAAGCACCATTGTCCACAGTGCAGCAAAATGCAACAAGTTCTGGGGTGTTTGTAATGCAGGTGATTTTTATTGTTTTGTAAATGCATTTATGAAGAATTTATTAATAATAAGAAATTATTTTTTATACTAGCAGCATTGTCAAGATGACATATAAATGATTTTTTTTTCTACAGACAATATGAAACTTTCCCCCCCAAACAGTTACAAGGTATATTTAACCTGGTACACCAAAGTTGCAAATTTTGCATTTAACATTTGCTTCTTTTAAGATGGCAAGAGAGGTGATTGAAAAATTTCCAGCAATCCTTGTTGCTTTCGACATCGATCCCAATCAAGATAACATCAAGAAACTGAGACGGATTCTTCATGGATCAGGTAATATAACAAGCATCCAGTAATTCAAAAGAATATCTATTGGAATATTCCAAAAGACTTATTGAACTGTATTAGTCTAAGAATAAGAGGGCTAAATAAGAGTTTAGTACATTCTGCAACTTATGGTTAAACATATATGCATACATACATGCATGCATGAATAAATAAAATAAATAAATAAATAAGCAAACAAACAAACAAATATATATAATCTGCTGTAGAATCCAAGGAGGAGTACTGTTCGTACTGTGGATGGAAGGAAGCAAAATCCAACATCAACACTCTTTGGGGTATGTATATTAAACTAAAATGTGATTAAACATGTACTAGCAATACAACTGTGCATGTGTTTACTTTTTAATGGTACATTTCTGTCTACGTTTGAAGATACAATGTGAACAGTGCCAAAGATGGTTTCATGCATGCTGTCTTGGACTATCTCCGGACATTATACTTGGTCAGGATGCCCAGTGGTATTGCTCAATGTGTGACTAGTGGAAAAAAAGTCCACTTAAATATTTGTAATGTGTTACAATACCGATATTTGAAAGGTTGCCTAAACTTTGTGAATATAGATGTGTAATTTTGTACTTAAAAAAAAAAGACTTGAAAAGGGTGTTACTTATAATGGTGAGAATGTGATTAAGTTATTATAATAAAAAGAAAACATATTTTGCGTATTGTTTCTGAATCAATGAAAGAAATGTGTTGTAGAAGCAACAGCAGTTCCAATACATACTTATGCCTAATATATTTACCAAAAATAATTTAGTAGAGTGGCCAATAGATAGTATACAGTATAGGGTGTTATTGTCAAATTTTCACCTGTAGTAAGTCAGTCTGGTCACTACGAATGTACTGCAACCTTTGGAACATAGAAAAAAATTACTGAAATTCACCAAAGGTTTTTTTTAAGAATAATTATGTACTGTATATACAATAAGAGATATTGGCAAAATCTCACCTGTATTACGTTAGTCTAGCAAATAGGAATATACTACGACCTTTGGAACATGAAAAAAAAAACTTTTTGGTGAATTGTTGTAATTTTTTAATAATAATTATATACTGTATGTACAGTAAGGTAGATATTGGCAAACTTTCACCTGTAGTAAGTCAGTCTTGTAACTACAAACGTACTACAGCCTTTGGAACATGAAAGAACCCTTTTGGTAGATTACAGTATTTTTTTCATAAAAAAACATATTTGTGTACTGTACGTACAGTAAGGGACACAACAGCAAAATCTCAGCTGTAGTAAGTCAGTCTGACCATTAGGAATGCACTACAACCTTTGGAACATGGAAAAACTCTTTTAGTAAATTACAGTATTTTTTTCTAATAATAATTGTGTACTGTATGTACAGTAAGGGATATATTGTCAAAATTGCACCTGTAGTAAGACAGTTTTGTAACTACAAACGTACTACAACCTTTGGAACAGGAAAATAAACCTTTCTCTGAATTACAGTATTTTTTCTAAGAAAAAGTATTACTGTATGTACAGTAAGGGAGATATTGGCAAACTTTCACCTGTAGTAAGTAGGGGTTGCACCGACTAGTCGACTTCAATGCTCTGCCATGACGCTTTAAGCTTGACGTCGACTAGTCGCTGGTCCTATAGAGGGCGCAACAGGATAAGAAATCTTTGAAGGACTTCCACATTTACGCTCCGTTTCCAAACAGTTCAAATGACAAATAAATGCATACTCTGAAAGCGCTCCACAAGACATGTGTGATTATATTACTGGATGCTCGAAATTGAATGGGAGAATGTACGTTTTAAACAGCTTATTGTACCGGTAAATTAATCGCCGTTCTATTCTAATGCGCTGCTGCACTGTAACGCACACACATAGGCTACAGACAGTAGCGCGTACATCACGTGCATAGAATCATTCAGCGCGGAAATGTATTGTCAACACTGTTCTGTGATTTCTCAATAAAATAGCTTTGAAACTGAAAAGTTCAAGCATATATTTCGAAATTTTAAAAATCGTGGCTTCATCGGAATGAGATGACACTTGGTGACTTTTGTCACATTAGCTATGTGAACACACACACACACACACACTCACACAAATCACGGTACTAGTAGAGAGACGCTGCCAGGTAGAATTAATTCACACACACAATCGCTCTCACTAATGCATTCATATTAATGTAATCTTTACTGTGCTACTTTATCTGTATCTGATTTAGAATGAGCAGAAATCTGTGAGAAATATAACAACCTAAAGACAAAAGAACTGATAAAAAAGCTGTTACAGGAGCAATAGCCATGTGGGCATTGCTGTGTCATATGCCATAGCTGTGTACAAGGTGTTTGTCACAGCTCCAGACTTATTTGTTCATTAATGACGTCATCAGCGACTAGTCGACTTCGACTCGACTTTCATCACATAAAAGTCGACTTCAAAAAATCAGAAGTCGTTCAACCCCTAGTAGTAAGTCAGTCTGGTGACTAGGAATGTACTACAACATTTGGGACATGAAAAAACCCTTTTGGGGAATTACAGCGTTTTTTCCATGAAAATATTTGTGTACTGTACATACAGTAAGGAAGATATCGGCAAAATCTGAAATGTAGTAAGTCAGTCTAGCCACTAGGTATGTACTACAACCTTTGGAACATGGGAGAAAAAAAAACTTTTTGTGAATTTTAGTACTTTTTTCTAAGAATTATTATGTACTGTATGTACAGTAAGGGAGATATTGGCAGAGTTTCACCTGTAGTAAGTCAGTGTTGTAAATACAAATGTACTACAACCTTTGGAACATTAAAAAAAACATTTTGTTGAATTACAGTATTTTTTCAAGAAAGTAGTTGTGTACTGTACATACAGTAATAGCGATATTGGCAAAATTTCACCTGTAGTAAGTCAGTCTGGCTACTAGGAATGTACTACAACCTTTTAAACATGAAAAAACCCTTTTGGTGAATTACGGTATTTTTTTCATAAAATTATTTGTGTACTGTACATACATTAAGGAAGATATTGGCAAAAGTTCACCTGTAGTAAGTCAGTCTTGTAACTACAGATGTACTACAGCCTTTGGAACATGAAAAGAAAACCTTTTGGTGAATTACAGTATTTTTGATAAAAATGTGTACTGTACATACAGTAAGGGAGATATTGTCAAAATTTGACCTGTAGTAAGTCAGTTTGGCCACTAGGAATGCACTACAATCTTTGGAACATGAAAAAACCCTTTTGGTTAATTACAGTATTTTTTTCATAAAAATGTGTACTGTACATACAGTAAGGGAGATATTGTCAAAATTTGACATGTAGTAAGTCAGTCTGGCCACAAGTAATGTACTACAACCTTTGGAACATGAAAGAAACCCTTTTGGTGAATTACAATAATTAAAAATATATATTATTTATGCACTGTATATACAGTAATGTCAATATTGGCAAAATTTCACCTGTAGTAAGTCAGTCTGGCCACTAAGAATGTACTACAACCTTTGGAACATGAAAAAAAAAAAATTGGTCAATTTTAGTACATTTTTCTAAGAATAATTATGTACTGTATGTACAGTAAGCATGATATTGGCAAAATTTCACATGTAGTAAGTCAGTCTGGCCACTAGGAAGGTGCAACAACCTTTGGAACAAGAAAAAAACCCTTTTGGTGAATTACAGTAATTGTTTTCTAAGAATAATTATGTACTGTATGTACAGTAAGGGTGATACTGGCAAACTTTCCCATGTAGTAAGTCAGTCTGGCCACTAGGAAGGTACAACAACCTTTGGAACAAGAAAAAAAACCTTTTGGTGAATTTCAGTAATGTTTTTCTAAGAATAATTGTGTACTGTATATACAGTAAGAGAAATATTGACATAATTGTAGTAAGTCAGTATTGTAACTACAAACATACTACAGCCTTGGAATTTGAAAAAAATAAACTTTTGGTGAATTAAAGCAATTTTTTCATAAAAATATTTGTGTACTGTATGTACAGGAAGGTAGATATCGGCAAAATCTCACCTGTAGTAAGTCAGTCTGGACACTAGGAATGTACATCAACCTTTACGAACAGCTGTATGGGTATTTACAGTAGTTTATGAACATAATTGTGTGCATACCCATTGCATACATTGCGCATGCTCATTGATGTGACGTCAACCGCTCAAATGAGAAATTGAAATATTAAGTTGTCTCAACTTTCTTGTTTAACAAAATAGAACAATTCAGTTAACTTTTTTTTATGTGTAAACTCAACATTTTGCTAAAAAAATGTGTCCACTTGACTCAAAATTTTAAACTGAATTAACAATTTGCAAGTTGGAGTTTTTACAACATCAAATGCTAAATGTAGGCTAAATGATGCACAAGATATAATACAATAAATGCTGTGATATAATTGCTGTTTGGACATTTATTGGGAGTTTTTTTTTTTTCATCCAGAGTTTGTTTTCAGTTCTGATTTTAGTTAGATTTTTTTTTCATGAAAACCCACTTTATTAGCTACACTTGGCACTCTCCTCTAAGACAGTGAAAATACAGTTATATGACAGTTACATATAACTACATTGTCTGCAAATTCATTAAACCCATAGAATATAATTGTAATGATGAGTCAGCGGAGTGAGGAACCATCTGCAGCTTTATTAACAACAGATTTAAATAATACAGTACTAAGCAGCTTTATGGGTGAGACAAGAGCATAAACAAGTGAAAATTGAGTGTTTACTATTGTCATTTTGCATTATTGACACACTATTTTCCTATTTAATACTGTAAAGTTGCTTTGACACAATCTGTATTGTTAAAAGCGCTATATAAATAAAGGTGACTTAACTTGACTTGACAAGAACAGGCAGTGGTCAGGGCAGGCAGCAAACAGTCAGAGTCCAGATAACAGGCACAAGATCGGGGCAGGCAGCCGAGTAACACAATCCAAAAAATAGCTGCAAGCAGCTATGGCGGGTCCAAGCCATCAGTGCAAACGCCACCCCAGTGGCATCAGCAAAACATTTACAGTAACCCTCTAGCAGTTTGGATTTGAGGGATACAGCAATGAAAGGGTTAATCCAAACCATCAAGACTGTGAACCCCCCCCCCACACACACACACAACAATAGTGAATTAACATAAACATTTTGATTAACTAACATCAACAAACATTAATAAATGCTGTGAAAATATATTGTTCATTGTTAGTTCATGTTAGTTAATGCATTTACTAATGTTAACAAATGAGACCTTATTATAAAGTGTTACCAAAACCTTTAATGATTTATAAGCATTTTTTAACGATTTACTTTCCAGTGAACTAACATGAACAATTTTTTACTAACACAAATAAATAAAGTAAAAATATATTGTTCATACTTAGTTTATGTTAGTTGTGAATTAACCAATGTTAAAAAACTATATTATTTAACTATTAGTTAACATGAACAATAATTATATACCATTTATTAAAGGGGTCATATGATGTTGCTAAAAATAACATTATTTTGTGTATTTGGTGTAATGAAATGTGTTTATGAGGTTTAAGGTAAAAAAAAACACATTATTTTCCACATACTGTACATTATTGTTTCTCCTCTATGCCCCGCCTTTCTGAAACGTGCCGATTTTTACAAAGCTCATCAGTCTGAAAAGTAAGGTTGGGTATCGTTTGGGTTTTTTACAATACCGGTGCCAAATCGATACTTTTAAAACGGTACCGGTGCCTAAATGGTGCCTGAACCGATACTTAAAAAAAATAATAAATAAAAATAAATAAATATCCAAAATAGGATGGATTGGCCATTATTGAGCACTATAAACATTTTTAATGTCTGTTTCATTTATACTGGACGCCAGAGGGCGCCCTCGCGCAGAAACTCCACATGTGCATCACAGAAGGAATAGGACTCAGGAAATCCCCATACTCTTTGCTAATATGGACAAAGACATTGCTATCCTGTAACTGAGTAAACAGAAGATATAAACGTTTTGAATGAATAAACAAAGACAATAAACACTCAACTGCGACTGTATAGTTTATCTGTGTTATTCAAGCCATCTTTGGTATTTTCATCATAATTAAGTACATTTATAATCCATTGCTAATCGACATAGTCTTTTTACCATATGTTTTACAGTATAGAACATATTTTCTGCCTCATTCTGTGACAAGAAGCCACATCAGATCACAAAAGGTTGCAGTTGTGGAGTAAAAACGTTATAGTGTTCTCTTTTGTTGGACAACAGGTTTAGAAACGCTTCTCATTGCAAGTCATTACAAGGAAAGTTTAGCTTTAGTAGGGTGACATTCATGTATTTGTTTCTTACTCTAATTAATTGAGCTGAGCAGTAAAGGGTGAGACTTAAAATATTTCTTATCCTATCAGTGAGAGAGGGAAGGATATATAAAACTTTTAATGATTTTTCTTTTAAAGATTAAAAAAATAATTATTTTAATGCACTATAAGCATTTCTACAATAATTATGTAAACGTATACTGACAGTACAGTACATATCAACTGATTCTATGCATTATTTTTAAAAGATTTTTAATCCTATGACTCCATCACGTGGTCATCCTTGGTATTACAGTCTTCACCTGTGACCTGTAATGTGTGATAGTTTTTATTTTTTGGTGGCCCCTGAGCATGTTACCATTTATTATATAGCATTTATAAATGTCAGTTAATATTAAGTTCTAAATTAAAACATTATTAAAATTTTAAGTTTTATCTGTTAACATTAATTAATGCACTATGAATTAACATGAACATTTTGATTAAGTAACATCAACAAACATTAAATGCTGTGAAAATATATTTTTCATTGTTAGTTCATGTTAGTTAATGCATTTACTAATGTTAACAAATGAGAACATTATAAAATAGTATAAATTCATAAGCATTTTTTAACGATTTTATTGATCTATAAGCATTTGTGAAATATTTTTGCCTGCATTACAGCTTAGTCGTCATCTGTGAGCTGAACTGTTTTATTGTTACATCCATGAGATTATGTAAATTCAGATGAATGTCATGTCACAGGATGTCATAGGTCAGTATCAAATTAGTGTCAAATTATTATTTACAGCGCAAAAATTTATAAGACCATGTGTATGTATCTTTAGATGTTTTTATGTTGTAATTAACATAATTATTCACCTAATTATATCAAATTATGTTATCAGTGCCCTACAAATTAACTGGTTCTAGGATTTTTTTTGTCCATAAAACTGACAGAAAAGGATAAGGCCAAAGAGATTTCTTAAGCTGTAATGCAAAAAAAATAAATAAATAAATACTGATAGATTTTTTTTCTAGTGATTTAAAGAGATGTTTAAAAGTCTCTCTCTCTCTCTCTCTCTCTCTCTCTCTCAACCACCCACCCACCCTCACACACAGAGGCAGAGTTACATCAGATGTCTGATAGTTTTTTTAATTTTATGCTATCCATAGTGTATTGTAAATTCATTAAATTAATCATATTTCCTCAGAAAGACTTGTTCTCTGTATGTACGTTTTTTTTTTTTTTTTTTTAAGTGTTTGGAAGCTACACTTTAAATATACTAGAAAATTATTGCTATCTTTTTTTACTGTTACATTTTAATAAATCACAATCACCACACCGTTCGAGATATCCTAAATCCGTTCGCAATTTAACATCTTCAGTATATTGGCATCATGTTCACAAAGTTTGGTGTGAACTAGTTTCTTCTTGGAGGAGTATATATTAATTTACAGCCTGATTTTTCAAAAAAATCCACATTCAAACAAAAATAGCCAACTTCCTGTTGGTCGTAGCTAATGACTGTAAATTAGAAAGTGAGTTTGGTGACTGTAGGAAAAACTTTTGACAAAAGATGGCGCTATAGAGTGCCTCCTCCACTCCCATTTATGAGCTTTTGCCAGTGTCTATCTATCATTAATACTGATATGTGTGTTGAGTTTCATGAAATTCTAAGCATGTTATCTGCCTCAAAATCATCATAAAAAATATTAAAGTTTGACATGTTACCATGGCAACAGTATTTTAAAAATCAATAATCCCTTTACAGTTTTACATCGACTGTGTTTTGTCATTATTCTGATGAAGTTTGAAGCAAATCAAGTAAAAATAAGATGCTGAATTCAAAGCACTTTGAAAAGGACACAATTCCTGCTGCCAGTTGGTGGCGCTATACCTTTGACTCATAATAGTCACATCTATTTGATCGACATCATACAACGAACAAACCACTAAAGTTTCATCAAAATCAGACAATGGGCCTCATTCATGAAACACGAGCGGAACAAATTTTTGTGTAAATCGTTCGTAAAGTTGTTCTGACGTAAATATTCGGATTCATGAAAGTGTTCGTATTTTCAAAATGTTAGTTGGTACCAAAGAAATTTACACCTGCTCCCTACCATGTGTAAATGGTGCGTAAAACGTTCTGTGTTCTTTTTGGCAAACTGATGACACTGAATTTTGATGCACTGCCATCATAATATTTTACAAGTTCAATGGAGGAGGGGCGGGACAAATACGAGGCTACACCGACCAATCATACTACTTGTACTATAACTGAACAACAATAGAGAAGTTAACATTGCTGATTACTGCATTTTTATATTCAGTAATATTCTTCAAAATGAGATACTAGTAATGCGTTACTGCCGTGGATATTCCAAATTATAACAATCAAAGCGTCTCAGCTGGAAAAACGCTGTGCCACGAAAGCGTCCTCCAGCACCACCAGCTGGCCGTTTTCAGAAGAGCGCCTGACATTTTTCAGCTGGCTAAAAACGCTTTGGTGGACACACGTTATTGAATATTTATTGTTAGGCATATGGCCTATTAGTCTTTTTTGCATTTATGCAATATACTGGAGCCAAACCTGAGAAAGTAGACCAGAATATTCCACTGCGTTCCTGGACACGCAATTTGTGTAGCTGTAATTCATAGGCGGGGGTTATGGTAATTGTGAATGAGTGTGCACGAGTGCCCTATTTACGAATCATTGGAAATCATTAACATACGCATGTTTAACTATCAAATCGGAAGTTTACGAAGCGTTTGTGAATCCGGAGGAGAGTTTTCAGGAAGGTCTGTTTTACGCGCAAATTACTCAGAAGAGTCTCATTTGTGAGTCCGGTTCCACGTTTCCTCACTCTGTTGAAGCCATTCGGAAAAGAGTTAAGCCAGTTGCTGGTTTCTGAAGTGAGTTTTGAGCGTATTCCGCCCACATGAGGTATATGCTCCAGTCTGTGTGATTTTGCTGACAGTAGGTTCTCAGGAATCAGGTTAGTTCTTTATTCAGGCATTCTGTCTGCCCATTGGATTGAGGGTGGTAAACGGAAGTTAGACTGATATTGATATTGAGATGTCTGAAGAATGAAAACCAGACTCGGGATGTGAATTGGGGTCCTCGGTCTGATACAATATTCTCTGGAAGACCATAGAAGCAGAAGACATAATTGCACAAGATTTCTGCTGTTTCAAATGCTGTGGGGAGCATTGGCAAAGGTATTAGGCGACAGGATTTGGAGAATTGATCAATTAGAGTTAATATCGTGGTGTTACCTTGAGAAATGGGGAGATTGGTGATGAAGTAAATGGCGATATGAGACCAAAGACGTTGAGGGATAGGTAGTGGATGGAGCAGACCTGCGGTAGTTGTCGTGGAGACTTGGATGTATTACAGGTGACACAGGCGTTTACAAAGGTGATGGTGTCTGTGGACATAGCAGGCCACCAGAATCGGTTCTTAAGGAGCTGGATGGTGGCATTTAAACCAGGGTGACTGGAGCTGGGTGACGTGTGCACTTGACGCAGGAGCTTTTCCTGAAGTGGTTAGGAACATAAGTTAGCTCAGGTGGACAATTCGATGGAGGAGGATTCTGCCTGTTAATCTGATCAATTTCAGTCATAATGTCCCACTGATCAGGTGCGACGAGCAAAGTCTCTGGAATAATGTTTCCTCAGTCTCTGGGTAATTAATTTGATCTGTCTGTCTGGATAATGCATCAGCTTTGGTATTCTTTGTGCCTGGTCGATAAGTGACTGTGAAGTTGAACCTCGTAAAGAACATTGCCCACCTTGCCTGCCTGGGGTTCAGTTGTTTGGCGGAGTGCCAATATTCCAGGTTCTTATGGTCTGTCAGAACAGTGAAAGGATGCTGGGCTCCCTCCAGCCAATGACGCCATTCCTCCATAGCTGCCTTCATGGCTAGAAGTTCGCGATTGCCCACATCGTAATTCATCGGAATAATAGGCACATGGGAACATTTTGGCTGGATCACCGTGGCATTGGGAGAGGATTGCTCCGATGCCCGTGCTAGAAGCATCTACCTCCACGATAAACGGGATATTGGGATCTGGATGGTGGAGGATTGGTGCGGATGTGAACCTTGACTTGAGTTCCCGAAAAGCTAGTTGTGTGCTTCAGAGGTCCAGGTGAGACGAGAGGCAGAGCGTTTTGTCATGGCAGTTAGAGGGGCAGCGACTGTACTGAAATTCCTAATGAACCTTCTGTAGAAGTTGGCGAACCCCAGGAATCGCTGTAATTCTTTGACAGTCTGAGGAAGGGGCCACTCTAGCACCACCTTAACCTTGCTTTCTTCCATCGCAACGCCCTCCTGACTGATGATGTAGCCTAGGAATGAGGTTAAAGTCTGATGAAACTCACATTTTTCGGCTTTGGCATATAACTGGTATTGGATGAGTCGTTTTAGAACAGATCTCACGTGTTGAATGTGTTCCTCCAGTGAGTTAGAGTAGATCAAAATGTCATCGATGTATACAATTACAATCAACAATCGTTGATGAAAGACTGAAACACTGAGGGACCTTTGTAAAGGCCACACGGCATAACCAAATATTCATAGTGGCCTGTGGAGGTGGAGAATGCAGTCTTCCATTGTCATCCTCTTTGATTCGGATCAGATTATATGCACTGCGTAAGTCTAACTTAGTGAAATGCTTGGCCTGACGGAGCTTTTCAAGGGTGGCAGGAACTAGAGGTAGGGGGTATCTGAACTTGACGGTTATGTCGTTGAGTCCGCGGCAGTCAATACCCGGTCGGAGACCTCCTTCTTTTTTTTTTTTAACAAATAAGGATCCGGCTGATGCAGGTGAAGGTGAGGGTCTGATAAAACCTTTGGTTAATTCCTCCTCAACGTAAGCTTTCATGGATTCGGATTCAGGCTGAGATAAAGGGAAGATTCTACCATTAGGGGGTGTAGTACCTGGAAGTAGTTCGATTGAACAGTCACTAGAGCGATGAGGTGGTAATTGAGAAGCCTTGGCTTTGCTGAATGCCTCGGTGAGGTCAGAATATTCGGCGGGTAGATTTGGAATGACTGGGTTCTGTTCAGTAAAAACAATGGATCATAATGGTAATGGTGAAATTTAAGTTAAACAGCGATCATGACAGGAATAGTCCAAATGAATGATTTGTCCGTCCTTCCAGGAGATGTTGACTGCATAACCATGGTAAACCAAGGATTAACGGATTATTGGGTGAATGAATGACGTAGAATATGATGGTCTAGTGGTGTAATGCTCCTACTTGCATGTGAATCTCCTCCATGAGGTGGGCAATTTTCCCCCTTCCAAGGGTCGACCGTCTTAACGCCTTCACTGCCAAACGAGAGTCACAATAGGTTAGATTTAATCATGTTGTTGAGCGAATTCAGCAGAGATTAAATTACCAGCAGCTCCTGAATATAACAAGGCAGATGTTGAAATCACTCTATCCTCGACTGTAAGAGTTATGGGAATTCTGAGACTTGTGATGGATTTAATGGAATGAAGACAGGAACTCACCGATCTAGCATTTGGGTTGGAAGGATGAATGGGGCATGAGGTCTTGAGATGGCCGGCTTTTCCGCAGTACATGCACAGATGGTGCTGTAATCGTCGTTCTCGCTCCTCCGGTGTCAAGTGAGTAAAACCGAGTTGCACTGGTTCAATATTAGACGCAGAAGCTGAGGTATCATTGACTAGAGGACGACCAGGACGTCGTGATCAATTTAAGTTATCTGTCTAAATGGATAATTCAATAAATTTGTTCAAAGTTCGGCCCTCGTTACGACATGCCAGCTCTGACTGAAGCTCCAGACTTAATCCTTTCCTGAACATCAATTTTAAAAAGAATCCTCAGCCCAGTCCATTTGTGCTGAGAGTGTTCGGAAGGTTAGAGCATAATCTGCTGCCGTCTTTCTTCCTTGACTCAAAATGAGAAGTTGCTCACCAGTGCTTTTGCCCCCCGCGGGATGTTTGAAGCACTTATTTAAACACATTGAAGGAGGGAAATGCTGAACCATCCGCTCTCCACACAGCAGTAGCCCACTCTAATGCCAACATAGAATTTCTGATACTAATACCATATATATGTTCATGTTTAATAGTTCCTTCATAATTACGTACATGAAGAAATATATTTTGTGTTGTACCCGTGTCAGCAAGTGCGCAGCAGACACACCCACCTAAATGATTTCAATATAGGCCTATCGCTTATCCTGCCCAAAAAGACCATAAACATTGCAGTTAACATCTGAAGTAAAAATTAATTTACATGCACATATCTTTTAAACTAATCCTGTGTGACTGATACGATTCAAATCGGGAGATTTTAGGTCAGGTTTTGGCTGTCAGTCAATGGCTGCATCCGAAAGCTGGAAAATGCTGCCATTGGAGGACAGATTTCATTGTAGGAAGGCATGAAGAAATGTCCGAATCCAATGTCAGTTTCACTTCCTGTCTCCTGAGATACCTTCATCTGATCGATTTTTGAAGGCAGCATAGTAGATGTATCCTTCGCTGCCTTTGATATCCCACAGTCATGTGTGTTCCATTCCGTGATGGTTGAGCTAAAAAAAAATAAAGATGGTGTCTGAAAGTTGCGGTTGGTGGTCAGTTTGTGTGTAAATGTATGTTTCTGACCAACTTTTTGCACTTTTGATGTTATTTGTAGCAAGAAATCAGTATTATAGTATTTAAATATTCACTTAGTTATCACCAAAGTTCATTGAGCAATCCAGTCATTATATAGATCAGTGGTTTACTTCCATAATTTGTGCAAAGTGTCATGGGGCATAGGAAAAAAAGGTGGATACTGATAGCAGAATGGTTGTCAAGCAACACACAGGCGCAGTGATGCAGTAATACTGATGGTCTGATACCATCAGTAATACTGATAATAATGAGGTCACAGTTGTATGTTTCTGCAGTAATTTACAACGGCTTTGAACGTGGTCAGTCACTCAAAATCAAGGACAGGAAGTGTTTTATAAATACGAATATTCATGTCTTAAATTCTTTACTTTCAAGCATTCAAACCCTCAAGATTTAAACATGTCTGATAATAATAAATTCTATGAACAATAATTTGAACAATGTGAGGTCTTGGAGTCAAAGTGGCTGAGATCAATCTCAGTGCTAGAAGGCCTCTGACATGCAAACTAAGGGTAAGAGTTGTGCAGTACAGTAGCTCGGTGAATGGATGTTTTGTTTAATTGAACCATGTATTCCAGTGAGACAGGAATACTGTACTGACCAATCAACATCCAGAGACGAAACAATTCATTTAATATGAATCATCAATGATACATGTGACAGCAGGATACCATTGACTATAGATGGGACAATATCTCAACAATTCCGATGAATGGCTATGCTATTTTTAATTTTGTCATTTCATCTGAATATCAACATTTGAGAGATTTAGTAAGTCAAAACAGTTTTGAGGTTAATTGATTTTTTGTGTCTATTTGTTAATGATGGATTTGTTAACATCCATGTTTTTGGATTTGTGGAGAAAAGAAATTAGTATTATTCTTATCATCATCATCATCATCATCATCATTATTATTATTATTTGGAAGTAAAAAGAGAAAATTAGACCTTTGTTTCTATTTATTTCATTGAATAGGACACATGTGAAACTTATACCTAAATATGTTACAGTTACAATTTCCCTTCACAGATCAGCATCACATATCAGGCCTGTTGTCCCCAAGGACCATGAGGTTGTCAGGACAACCAGTGTGATTCTGATTCCAAGCAGCTAAGACAAGACTCTACCTTAAAGCCCCGTTCACACCAAGAACGATAACTATAAAGATAACTATAAAGATAATGATATTAGCGTCCACACCAGCGAACGATATCGTCTGTTATTCTAGGCGCACATGCGTCTGCCGCTTTAATTTCTTGAGCTCGTTACAGCAGGATGGATTCTGATTGGCTGTCAGTGTTTTATCGTTCATCAGCTGGGAAAAAAATCGTTTTGAAAGTGATCACAACGATATCGTTCCTCTGTATCGTTATCGTTGTAGTTGTGGTGTGAACTATGCTATTCTTTAATATTGAGAACGATTTTTAGAACTATATCTTTATCGTTATCTTTATAGTTATCGTGCTTGGTGTGAACGGGCCTTAAGACAGAAGCTGCTGCAGCCATCAGCCAATCAAAGGTGAGCAAGAGGGAAAAGGATGACATCATAGACAAATTAGGGCAAGTTGCATTAGCACTTTGTTTTGTATAACTGCCCGCAGATTAAACGTGGGTAGGCTGGGCTAAAGAGATAACTGGTCATGGTATAAATGGACGTTCACACATACACACACACATACACAGGTTACAATTTTATTATTATTATTATTTTAGTGCTTATTGTTTTATAGAAACATATAAAGTGATGTTATCAGATGCTAATACCATGTTTTTCATATAATGCTTGGTACCACATGATTATATACCATATTTATATGGTACTCTATCATGGTAGTGCCCATAAAAAATAAATAAACTGACAAGCTAATGTCTACATAAAAAAAAAAAAGATAAAAGAAAAAATATATATATTATCATGCTGTTTTTACTCTGAATGAAACTGGGTGGGGGAAAAAATCCCTACCTTGCTTCCACTAGTCTGTGAAACAACAGATCCAGTTTTTCTGGCTGCCTCCCTCCCCCTCTCTCCTGGCAGCTGCCTTTATTAACATGCAGCCCCTTGGCCAATAAGGCTGCGAGGGCTTTGTGACATCACAGGCTAGGGAACAGTAGGCAGGCAGTGAAGCACGCAGGCTGCCGACTAGCCAGTGAGTCCAGGTCTTGGGGTCAGGAACCGGTCTGACCACAGAATGGAGAGTCTGTGCATGTACTAGGTTTTAGGAATATATGCTTTGGAGGATGTACAAGGAAAACACAAGGAGGCTTCCACGGATACAGCCAGGGAATGTCAAGACATGTTTCAGGTGAGTTGTTTCTCAAGGGCTCATTTTCTGTCTGCGATGACTCGAATACGGATGAGAGAGCGAGAGAAAAAGGGAGGGAGGGTGGAGAGGGGTAACGTTTTTGCTTGGCTCTCAGCATTCAGACCTTTTGAGGAGGATAGGAAAAAGAAGATGATGGAGGAAAAAGAGAGAAGCTGTGTTAATGCATTGTATCGAGGAAATACAGTTGCATTCTGGGTGCTCTTGCAGCTGCCCCTACCCCTACCCCATTCCAACAGCAAAATGCATCTCTGTTGATGTCACAAATGAACGTTGTGGGTGTGTGTAATCAGAATAGCAGCAAATATGGAAACAAATAAAGCACTGCTTTTTTTTTTTTTGTCTGTGAGATTCAAAGCTGCATATATTTCTATGTCGATGTGACCATTCTGACCTTCCTTGTTCCGTTAATGATGCCGAAAAGATGGATGGTTCAGCAGACAGACTGATGTCATTGGTGGTGGGATATGGCCTTTTGTTAGTCTCCACATGTCTGTATTTGGGTCTTTCATATAGTACCTTTTAGAATGATTGATTTTTACCTCTTCCAAGCCTGTGCAGATGCACAAGAGGCTACACATACACTTTAGGAGTCAGAGCTAGCCAATGTCCCTCTCTTTATTCAAGTATTTTTAGATATAGAGTATCAGAAATAAAGAGCAAGGAACAATAGTTCCTGAATCAGTGGAGGATGGCTTTGTCAGGGATTTAATTCATTAACATATGTGTCCTGTGGAATAGGAGTGTAATGTGTGATGATGTGTGGGGGCTTGCACAAAAAAGACCTGACCGCTAAACTAGCTATGTGGTAATTGGGGATACTCTAGTATAGGAATTTTGGCCTATAGTAATAACCAAAAAATCTATATTAGGTTATGGTTGACAACCGATATGATGGTCGGTAACCTATATGTTTTTAAAGATGTTACCTATACCTCTTCCCAGAAACTGTTATCTGATACAGAAAATGTACAGTTTGGTGTGTGTGGGGGTTTCCCTCTGTCTACACTGAATTTGTTTGTTGTTTCATATGCCTGTGAGTTTCCTGTTTTATGTGTTTTTCTGTTTAACTACAATGTCAGCCTACATTGTTTCTTGTATTTCAATTCTACTGAAGTATGAAAGTATTTGAGTAAAAGAAGCCTGGTCAGAACAACCTGCTCAATTTCTGTCTGGGTTTCACAATTTAGTAGGCCTGTCACGATAACAACTTTTTGTTTTGCGATATATTGCCCCAGAAATAATTGCGATAAGCAATATTGTTGTCATTTTAAAGACCATTTCATGCCACTGAATATATAATCATAATGTAACAGCATAATAATGCAAGAAGGCCTACACACTTCCAAATGACAACAAACTTTTAATTTTTAAGAATATTTAGATCATGGAAATTAAGCATCAAAATATTAGATACCTTAAAAAACACCAAAAATTATTGAGGTCATGTACATGTATTGCGCGATAAGTCGATATATTGATTATTGCGACCGGCCTACAATTTAGTAAAAAAGGGCAAAAAATCTTAATTGTGTATATATATTGTTTTCTCTCTTTATTCAAGTCCAAACTGTTAGAAAGCAGCACAAAAGTTATGTAAATCAAATTTAACAGGCTAAGGAAATTAATCATTTTATTCTTGGACTTTGTGTGTAAACCAACACATTTAACTGCTTATCAACTTTATATATAGCCTATATATAAACCTGGTACATTTCAAAATTTACCTGGAGTGCTTTCTCAACCTTTCCTCTCCTCTCATCATAAAAACGGAGCCCCGCGCACATGACATGCAGGGGGAAAAAAAGCCATTCACATCGTATCTTTTGCGTGCTCAGGTTCGTTATTTCAAATGTAGACGCGCGGCAAGCAAACACACTGCACACTTCTGCACCGCATTACGGCTCTGACAAGATTTTGTTTCGTCGTCCATGCCATAGGTGCAGATTTATCCCAGTCAGCAAACTAATTGGGCCAAGATTTGGCATGCATCTGGCACAGCTGGCATTCATCCGGCACTGGCATACAGCATGTGGGCCAAATATGGCAAGGGTTTGGCAGAGATGGTACCGGGTTTAAGATGGCACACAAGACATGGGCCAGATGTCAAATGTAGTATTTAGCCCAGATGTCAAATATAGATATTTGGGATGCACCGATACCACTTTTTCCAGTACTCACCCGATACTTTTATTTTTGGTACTTGCCGATACCGAGTACCATACCAATATTTCTATTGCATTTGTACATTTTTAAAATACTGGGTACAGAATATCTGTGCGCGCACAATCCACTCAGCGTGTTCTGTTGTCGGTGTTTCTTTGTCTGAATATGGCACTTATCACATGCTGTGTGGTATCGGCGTTTGGTATCGGGGCATTTTAACGAGTACGAGTACGAGTACAAGAGCTCAGTATCGGGCCGATACCGGTGCATCCATCGGTATCGGTGCATCCCTAGT
>NW_015634484.1:30357-32698 GCF_001515625.1 Sinocyclocheilus rhinocerous
AATATTTTTGAGTAAAATCCCAATGTTTTCCCATACAGAAAGGTAATATATTCACATATATGTGAAACACTGTTAAATATATTGAAATATATTTTTTAAATATATTTTTAAAATGCATAACATAAAGCTCATGTTGCGTGTTTAATTATGTGTTTACATATATGTGAAATTATATTCATGCATCATATGATATTATATCTTATATTATAGAATAGTAGGGCTGCACGATTATGACAAAAATCATAATTGTCGATTATTCCCTTGAAATTGTAATTGCGATTATTAATTACGAACTGACTTCAAACAATGTTTTGCTTTCACTGCTTTCACATTCTCATTCAATTTACAGTTTGATGTAGGCCTACTATCCACTTTAACAATACACGATGAAGTTTCAGAACATTTTATTTGACTTTTATGTACTATTTATGTAGATGCATTACTTTGATGTGTTTTAATGGGCACGTGCGTTGAGCATTCAAATTGCATTTAAACTGGAATGGAGGGAGTTACCATGGAAACAGGGCGTCATCTTACTCGGCTGACAAGTAGCGAGAGTCTGTCTCTCTGCTGTTTTCACTGCTTTCAGGTAAGTTTAGTCCCTACAATTACACAAATAATACATACAACCATTCCTGACACTTTCTTACATGTAATTGACAAGTTTCTGTTGAATCTTTACTTTACAGGAATGGTTTAGTGTCTTCAAAAAGACCGTTAGCATCACAACCGTTAACTAACTATAGATTTGAGCTCTTATTAATGAAAGTTTGAGCTTTTAATCACATTTTATGTGTAGATGAGCGGTTTTGATAGTTTGTAAATGTTTTGCTGGTACTTTGTCAATAGATAAATGGAAGTAACTATAAGCTAATTAATTTAACCTAAAAGTCTGCACTGTGGGGTCAATCGGTGACGTCACTTACATGAACTAATGGGCTGAAACTATTTCAAACACGTTTTGAACTTTCATTGCAAACACATATTGATAAATTGTACTGTGATTTCAGGAGCGTCAGAAAAAAAACTAAAACAATAAATATAATTGAAAAAAAGATCTTTGAAATTAAAATTAATAACGGTAAGACAGAACCAGAGTACTGTGAACGTACCTCACTTCAAACTTTAACGGTCTGTATGTATATTATTTTCTAAACTTTAGTGAAGTGTTTGTTCAAGTAGACTTTGTTGCTTGTGGAAACCTCACGCGAGCCTGAAAGGTACTTAAAACTTAAAATCTTATTTACACTCTTGAAGACTGTTCACCAAACCCTTTTATGGCCCGTTTGTGGCCCATATTTTGCTGCCAGGTTTAGTTCACCTGTGGATCAGGCTCAGGTGTGGCTCAGTTTTGGGCTTTCTGGTTAAAGATTGGTGTTGATATGGTTTACTTAAGGTTGTGTTTTGGTTCCAATGTTACATTTCGATCTGGCCCAATTCAGGGCCAGTTATGGGTAATTAACTTGGCTGAGACTTGCGCCAGTTATGGCCCATGTGTAGCCCTTGTCTGGAATCCAGACCTGGTCCACACTAGGACCGTAATTCATTGCGGTATGTGGGCCAAGCAAAAGCTGGTTGTGTGGGCCGGAGCTGTATCTGAGAGAGAGGGAGAGCATCCAGTTTTGTTGACATAAAACTGGATGCGCCGGCGCAGCTCTCTCCCACTCATATAGTGAGGGAAATTCACCTGCGATCTGAGCGGAGAGGTTAGGCTACTCACGGACTCAATATGTGCTCTGCAATAATAGCTTGATCGATGCCTACAGTCCACACTGATAGCTGTTCCTGGGCAGTTTTTTAGTTCTCATCTCCATAAACATATATAGAGCAGTAGATCTAATACAGTGGCTGGAAATCTGTTTATCCTTCGGTTCCTCGTGCTTCCCCATCTTCATAGAGAAAGCAGTTCATTAGGGCTGTCAAAAAAAATTCGAATTTCGAATGTTCGTCGAATTTAAAATAAAAATCCACATTCGAATGCAAAAACGTAGCATTCGAATTTTAGGTGTGCGTCAGGCAGCCTTATCAGTGGCGCACGAGATGCGATGACGATGTAGGCTAAGTGTCATTGCATTTTAATGTTTTTGTCTATCCAGTTGAACCCACTAGATGCGGCACTGCTACGTTATTCATTCAAAATATTGCAGAAAAAGAGAACAATCAATGCGGGGAAGATGTTTTTTACGTCAAAACCGAAACCAAGCCGTTCACACAGAGCGCATATTTATCGCATTTTCTCGAGGGACATCTATCACCGCTGCACTCGCGTCTCGTTAATGTAAAATTAATGTAAGTTCAACTTTTCAAAAACATCTCTCAAGACTTTATGGCGGGGTTTTCC